>NC_069508.1:170524822-170812322 GCF_027579735.1 Bombina bombina
GCAGTTGTGGGCATAGAGCTTATCTACATTGAGAACATACTGACCATGATCACCCATTTGGATCACAGTTGAGTGGTGATGTTGTGATAGTTGGCCTTAAACCTTTAGAGGACAGAAGAGGTTTTGCAATATATCACAGCTTTCTATGGAATCCTAGGGGTTAATCAGTGTTTTTATCCCTTCAGTGGCAAATTTACAGCATTATGTACATGGTATCAATGTGAATATCATAATGACAGCATTAAATACATAGAGGAAGGAGGAAGAGAGGCACTGAGCTCTTAGTTGTGTGACTGTCCTGTAAATTGAGGGATATCTGGGAGCTCTAGAAATATACATTGTGTGATGCCTGCCCCCCTAAATAGTTATCTCAAGTCTAGTTAACAAACGTTCTAAATATTTATAAAAAAACAAAGTGGTCATCAGTTGAAAATGTTGGACCACCCCTTATGGTCTCTCAACACTTTTTTCCTGTCTATGATTAGACATTAGGGACACGGTCAGTTATGATAATGCTATACACAGGTGGTGACATCCCTGCTTGAGGCGTAGGGGGGTATAGTTGGCCGGGTGTAAGTTTTCCCTGGTTTTACTAGGAGAAAGAGAGCTCTGACTTGGCAAACTCTTTTCTTCTGTTATGTGTGATCAGTCCACGGGTCATCATTACTTCTGGGATATAACTCCTCCCCAACAGGAAATGCAAGAGGATTCACCCAGCAGAGCTGCATATAGCTCCTCCCCTCTACGTCAGTCCCAGTCATTCTCTTGCACCCAACGACTAGATAGGATGTGTGAGAGGACTATGGTGATTATACTTAGTTTTTATGACTTCAATCAAAAGTTTGTTATTTTACAATAGCACCGGAGCGTGTTATTACTTCTCTGGCAGAGTTTGAGGAAGAATCTACCAGAGTTTTTTACTATGATTTTAACCGGAGTAGTTAAGATCATATTGCTGTTCTCGGCCATCTGAGGGAGGTAAAAGCTTCAGATCAGGGGACAGCGGGCAGATGAATCTGCATTGAGGTATGTAGCAGTTTTTATTTTCTGAATGGAATTGATGAGAAAATCCTGCCATACCGTTATAATGTCATGTATGTATACACTTCAGTATTCTGGGGATGGTATTTCACCGGAACTACTCTGTTAAAAGTCACTAATCCTTTTAATAAGTATTTATCATGTTAAACGTTTTTGCTGGAATGTAGAATCGTTTACATTTCTGAGGTACTGAGTGAATAAATATTTGGGCATTATTTTCCACTTGGCAGTTGTTTGGTTTTAATTATGACAGTTTCGTTTCTCTTCACTGCTGTGTGTGAGGGGGAGGGGCCGTTTTTGGCGCTCTTTGCTACGCATCAAAAAATTCCAGTCAGTTACTCTTATATTTCCTGCATGATCCGGTTCATCTCTGACAGATCTCAGGGGTCTTCAAACTTCTTTAGAGGGAGGTAGATTCTCTCAGCAGAGCTGTGAGAATTTTATATTGACTGTGAATAAAAACGTTGCTCTGTAATTTTTATGTCAAATTTAATTATTGTTATTTTTCTAATGGGAACAAACCTTTGCTAAAAGTTGTGTTGTTTTAAAGTTTGATGCTATAACTGTTTTTCAGTTCATTATTTCAACTGTCATTTAATCATTTAATCATTTAATCATTTAATCATTTAATCGTTTAGTACCTCTTTGAGGCACAGTACGTTTTTGCTAAAAAAGATTATAACCAAGTTGCAAGTTTATTGCTAGTGTGTTAAACATGTCTGACTCAGAGGAAGATATCTGTGTCATTTGTTCCAATGCCAAGGTGGAGCCCAATAGAAATTTATGTACTAACTGTATTGATGCTACTTTAAATAAAAGTCAATCTGTACAATTTGAACAAATTTCACCAAACAGCGAGGGGAGAGTTATGCCGACTAACTCGCCTCACGCGGCAGTACCTGCATCTCCCGCCCGGGAGGTGCGTGATATTATGGCGCCTAGTACATCTGGGCGGCCATTACAGATAACATTACAAGATATGGCTACTGTTATGACTGAAGTTTTGTCTAAATTACCAGAACTAAGAGGCAAGCGTGATCACTCTGGGGTGAGAACAGAGTGCGCTGACAATACTAGGGCCATGTCTGATACTGCGTCACAGCTTGCAGAGCATGAGGACGGAGAGCTTCATTCTGTAGGTGACGGTTCTGATCCAAACAGATTGGATTCAGATATTTCAAATTTTAAATTTAAATTGGAGAACCTCCGTGTATTACTAGGGGAGGTCTTAGCAGCTCTCAATGATTGTAACACCGTTGCAATACCAGAGAAACTGTGTAGGTTGGATAAATACTTTGCGGTACCGGCGAGTACTGACGTTTTTCCTATACCTAAGAGACTAACTGAAATTGTTACTAAGGAGTGGGATAGACCCGGTGTGCCGTTTTCACCCCCTCCAATATTTAGAAAGATGTTTCCAATAGACACCACCACTCGGGACTTATGGCAAACGGTCCCTAAGGTGGAGGGAGCAGTTTCTACTTTAGCTAAGCGTACCACTATCCCGGTGGAGGATAGCTGTGCTTTTTCAGATCCAATGGATAAAAAATTAGAGGGTTACCTTAAGAAAATGTTTGTTCAACAAGGTTTTATATTGCAACCCCTTGCATGTATCGCGCCGATTACGGCTGCGGCAGCATTTTGGATTGAGTCTCTGGAAGAGAACCTTAGTTCATCTACGCTAGACGACATTACGGACAGGCTTAGAGTCCTTAAACTAGCTAATTCATTCATTTCGGAGGCCGTAGTACATTTAACCAAACTTACGGCTAAGAACTCAGGATTCGCCATACAGGCACGTAGGGCGCTGTGGCTAAAATCCTGGTCAGCTGATGTTACCTCTAAGTCCAAATTACTTAATATACCTTTCAAGGGGCAGTCTTTATTTGGGCCCGGTTTGAAAGAAATTATCGCTGACATTACAGGAGGTAAGGGCCACGCCCTACCTCAAGACAAAGCCAAAGCTAAGGCTAGACAGTCTAATTTTCGTCCCTTTCGGAATTTCAAAACAGGAGCAGCATCAACCTCCACTGCACCAAAACAGGAGGGAGCTGTTGCTCGTTACAGGCAACGCTGGAAGCCTAACCAGTCCTGGAACAAGAGCAAGCAGGCCAGGAAACCTGCTGCTGCCCCAAAGACAGCATGAACCGAGAGCCCCCGATCCGGGACCGGATCTAGTGGGGGGCAGACTTTCTCTCTTCGCCCAGGCCTGGGCAAGAGATGTTCAGGATCCCTGGGCGCTAGAGATCATATCTCAGGGATACCTTCTAGACTTCAAATTATCTCCCCCAAGAGGGAGATTTCATCTGTCAAGGTTGTCAACAAACCAGATAAAGAAAGAAGCGTTTCTACGCTGTGTACAAGATCTGTTATTAATGGGAGTGATCCATCCGGTTCCGCGGTCGGAACAAGGACAAGGGTTCTACTCAAACCTGTTTGTGGTTCCCAAAAAAGAGGGAACTTTCAGGCCAATCTTAGATTTAAAGATTCTAAACAAATTCCTAAGAGTTCCATCGTTCAAAATGGAAACTATTCGGACAATCTTACCCATGATCCAAAAGGGTCAGTACATGACCACAGTGGATTTAAAAGATGCTTACCTTCACATACCGATTCACAAAGATCATCACCGGTATCTAAGGTTTGCCTTCTTAGACAGGCACTACCAGTTTGTAGCTCTTCCATTCGGATTGGCTACGGCTCCAAGAATCTTCACAAAGGTTCTGGGTGCCCTTCTGGCGGTACTAAGACCGCGAGGGATTTCGGTAGCTCCGTACCTAGACGACATTCTAATACAAGCTTCAAGCTTTCAAACTGCCAAGTCTCATACAGAGTTAGTTCTGGCATTTTTAAGGTCGCATGGATGGAAAGTGAACGAAAAGAAGAGTTCTCTTTTTCCTCTCACAAGAGTTCCATTCTTGGGGACTCTTATAGATTCTGTAGAAATGAAGATTTACCTGACAGAAGACAGGTTAACAAAGCTTCAAAATGCATGCCGTGTCCTTCATTCCATTCAACACCCGTCAGTAGCTCAATGCATGGAGGTGATCGGCTTAATGGTAGCGGCAATGGACATAGTACCTTTTGCACGCCTACACCTCAGACCGCTGCAATTGTGCATGCTAAGTCAGTGGAATGGGGATTACTCAGATTTGTCCCCTACTCTGAATCTGAATCAAGAGACCAGAAATTCTCTTCTATGGTGGCTTTATCGGCCACACCTGTCCAGGGGGATGCCATTCAGCAGGCCAGACTGGACAATTGTAACAACAGACGCCAGCCTACTAGGTTGGGGCGCTGTCTGGAATTCTCTGAAGGCTCAGGGACTATGGAATCAGGAGGAGAGTCTCCTTCCAATAAACATCCTGGAATTGAGAGCAGTTCTCAATGCCCTTCTGGCTTGGCCCCAATTAACAACTCGGGGGTTCATCAGGTTTCAGTCGGACAACATCACGACTGTAGCTTACATCAACCATCAGGGAGGGACAAGAAGCTCCCTAGCAATGATGGAAGTATCAAAGATAATTCGCTGGGCAGAGTATCACTCTTGCCACCTGTCAGCAATCCACATCCCGGGAGTGGAGAACTGGGAGGCGGATTTCTTGAGTCGCCAGACTTTTCATCCGGGGGAGTGGGAACTTCATCCGGAGGTCTTTGCCCAAATACTTCGACGTTGGGGCAAACCAGAGATAGATCTCATGGCGTCTCGCCAGAACGCCAAACTTCCTCTCTACGGGTCCAGATCCAGGGATCCGGGAGCGGTTCTGATAGATGCTTTGACAGCACCTTGGAACTTCGGGATGGCTTATGTGTTTCCACCCTTCCCGCTGCTTCCTCGATTGATTGCCAAAATCAAACAGGAGAGAGCATCAGTGATTCTAATAGCGCCTGCATGGCCACGCAGGACTTGGTATGCAGATCTAGTGGACATGTCATCCTGTCCGCCTTGGTCTCTACCTCTAAGACAGGACCTTCTGATACAGGGTCCATTCAAACATCAAAATCTAACTTCTCTGAAGCTGACTGCTTGGAAATTGAACGCTTGATTTTATCAAAACGTGGTTTTTCTGAGTCGGTTATTGATACCCTGATACAGGCTAGGAAGCCTGTTACCAGAAGGATTTACCATAAAATATGGCGTAAATACCTATACTGGTGCGAATCCAAAGGTTACTGTCATGAACGCTTCCGTTCATCGCCGTGTCGCCGCGGCTCCCGGAACTTCTCTGTGTCTCTGACGTCATGTTGCTTAGCAACATGACGCTTCCTCTCACACCCTCTGATGACGGTTACGCTCCTGCCCTTTAAATCTCGGCGGGAGATCTGAATCTGGGCCCGTTTGTTTGTTTCCCTGGATTGTGAGTACCATATCAGTTTTGTTCTTCTGTGTACCGACTTCTGCCTGCCTGACCAAGCCTCTTGCCTTATCCCTACTTGCTGATATTTGGACATTGACTTCTGCCTGCCTGACCTTGCCTGTAGCTGTTACCCTTTTGCTGATACTTGGATGCCGACTTCTGCTTGCCTGACCTTGTCTTTTGCCTCTACCTTTTGCTGATATTTTGATGCCGACTTCTGCCTGCCTGACCTTGCTTTTGCCTTTACCTTTAAACCTATTCTTTGATAAACAAGACCTGCTTAAAGGGACATTTTACTTTTACAAGCTGCAAAAGAGAACTTTGCCTTTCTGTTTGTTATACACCTGCTTAAAGGGACATTTTACTTTTACAAGCTGCAAAAGAGAACTTTGCCTTTCTGTTTGTTATACACCTGCTTAAAAGGGACATTTACTTTTACAAGCTGCAAAAGAGAACTTTGCCTTTCTGTTTGTTATAAACCTGCTTAAAGGGACATTATACTTTTACAAGCTGCAACAGAGAACTTTTCCTTTGTTTTACAAGCCTGCTAAAGAGGACCTTTTTCAGAAGCTTCAAGTAAGAGCATTTCCTTTTTGTTCTTTGTACTACTTAAAGGGACGTTTTATCCTTTGTGGCTTTCCTGCATTCTGGAACAATATTCATTTTTGTTATCTTCTAATCTGCTTCCTGAGTGGGTCACGTCCTGGATATTTCTCAGTGTGCTAGCGTGTGCTTTCAATTCACGCTAGCAGTTGGGTTACATCCCGGATTGATTCCAGAGCGGCTGACATTACAAACGGGCCACAAAAATGGACCCCACTGAATTATCTATGGCCGTGGCTCACCAGGGACAGCTCTTGGGTTCTCATGCCACTCACTTGCAGTCTCTGGACACTAAACTTGATCAAATTACTGCTCTATTACAAAATTTGGTTGCTACCGCACCTCCCAATCCTAATCCCAATCCAAATCCGATTGAGGCATTACCTCCTCCGATTCCTAACAATCAGTCTCAGGTACAACTAAGTCCCAGGATTCCTCTTCCGGATAAATATGATGGGAATCCTGAAGAATGTAGAGGCTTTTTGAATCAATGCCGTCTTCATTTCCGAAATAGCCCTACTCTCTTTGCTACTGCCTCTTCTAGAATCACGTTTCTTATTTCCTTAATGAAAGGAAAAGCCTTGGCTTGGGTGTCACCTTTGCTAGAAAAGAATGATCCTATACTGTTGGATGTTGATACATTTCTATCTACATTCTCAAACGTATTCGATAAACCTGGAAGGTCATCCGCTGCTGAAGCTACTCTCCTGGATTTACGTCAAGGAAATCAACCAGTCTCTCAATATGCAATTGAGTTCCGCACCCTTGCCTCTGAAACCACTTGGAATCAGGGAGCACTCAGAGCCGCTTTCCGTAAAGGACTTTCTGAGCGTCTCAAGGATGAATTGGTGTATCGTGAACTTCCAGAGTCCTTAGAAGCCTTAATAAATCTCTGTATCAGTCTCGACGCCAGGTTTCGTGAACGCCAACAAGAAAAGGATAGAACACAGAGGACTTCCACTCGAACTCCTTTTCGTTTAGCTCCTCGTTTTTCTAATCCAGTCACTCCAGCCTCTCCTACTACTGATCAGGCTGAACCCATGGAAGTAGGAAGTATAAAATTAACTGAGACTGAACGCTTGAGAAGACGGACTCTTGGCTTATGTCTGTACTGTGGCCTTAAAGGACATTTATTAAGGGATTGTCCTACTAGGCCAGTAAAAGCCAGGGCTTAACTCTAGTCCAGGGAACTGAGTTAAGCCAAAATAGTGGTCATTCCCTATACAAGAAACTCTTTGTTCCAGTAACTCTTCTAATTGGACATAAGAAGATCTATACCCAAGCTCTAATTGATTCTGGTGCTGGAGGTGTGTTCATTGACTCTACATTTGTTTCTACTCATTCTATACCCTTACTAAAGAAGGAGTATTCCATTTCAGTCTCTACGGTCAGTGGAGATCCTTTGGGTTCTGGATACATTCAGTTTTCTACTCAACCCTTAATCCTCACCGTAGGAATACTTCATTCTGAGACAATTTGTTTCGATGTCATTTCCACTCCGCAATTTCCCATTATCTTGGGATTACCCTGGCTCCAGATTCACAATCCCATTTTTTCTTGGACTTTCGGTGAACTCACTTCCTGGGGATCTACATGCCAGACTAAATGTCTTCAAAAGATTACTAAGTTACCACTCACTATTGCTCTCACAGTTGAAACTCCGGAATCCTTACCTATGCATTACCATGACTTTGTGGATGTCTTCTCCAAAAAAGAAGCTGAACGTCTTCCTCCTCATCGCCCTTTTGATTGTCCCATTGACCTCCTTCCTGGGGCTGCCTATCCTCGAGGCAAGACATATCCACTTTCTAAACCAGAAAACATGGCTCTGGAAGAATATATAAAAGACAATCTGGCTAGAGGATTTATTCGACCCTCCTCTTCCCCTGTAGGGGCCGGTTTCTTTTTTGTGGGAAAAAAGGATGGCGGATTAAGACCCTGTATTGATTATCGTGGATTGAATCAGATTACCATCAAGAACAGTTATCCTCTGCCCCTTATTCCTGAACTTTTTACTTATCTTCAGGGAGCCACCATTTTCACCAAACTCGACCTACGCGGTGCATACAACTTGATCCGTATACGCAAAGGAGATGAGTGGAAGACTGCCTTTAACACTCGATTTGGGCATTATGAATATTTGGTCATGCCCTTCGGGCTATGCAATGCTCCGGCGGTTTTCCAGCATTTTGTAAATGAGATCTTTCGTGATTTTTTGAATATTTTTGTTATCATATACCTGGACGACATCTTAATTTTTTCTCAGAACCACCAAGATCATGTGCACCACGTCAAGAAAGTACTTCAACGTCTAAGAGAATTCCATCTGTTTGCTAAACTGGAGAAATGTTCTTTCCATCAAAAATCCATACCCTTTCTGGGTTATGTAATATCGGCATCTGGATTCGAAATGGACCCTACTAAACTTTCTGCCATTTTGGATTGGCCTAGACCTGATTCTTTGAAGGCTTTACAACGTTTCCTAGGCTTCGCCAATTATTACAGAAAGTTCATCAAGAATTTTGCTACTATTACTTCTCCTCTTACTTCTCTCACAAGAAAAGGACAAAACTGTAAAGTATGGCCGTCTGAGGCTATAGAAGCTTTTGAATCTCTCAAAGAAGCTTTTTCCTCAGCTCCTATCCTTCGTCATCCAAATCCTGAGTTTCAATTTATTCTGGAGGTGGATGCTTCCTCTGTTGCTGCTGGAGCTGTTCTGTCTCAACGAATACCAGAGACTGGAAGGATTCATCCTGTTGCTTTTTTCTCTAAAAAATTCACTCCTTCCGAATTTAACTATGACGTAGGGAATAAAGAGTTGCTTGCCATCAAGATGGCATTGGATGAATGGAGACATTGGCTGGAAGGTACTTCTTTGCCATTTACTATACTTACTGATCATAAGAACCTTCTGTATCTCCAAACAGCCAAACGACTAAATTCCAGGCAAGCACGCTGGTCATTATTCTTCTCTCGGTTTCACTATAATTTGTCTTACATACCTGGTTCAAAAAATATTAAAGCAGACGCACTTTCCAGACAATTTCAAGATACCCCAGTTCCTGAGTCTGGTACCATTCTCCAACCTCATAAAGTCATTGCCCAGTTAACAACTTCTTGGTTACAAGAATTACAGTCCGCTCAAGAGCATCTTCCTTTGTCCTGTAAACCTCCCGATGGTTTACTCTTTGTTCCTGAACGCCTTCGTTCCAAGATTTTATTTTGGGCTCATGATAGTCCCCTTTCTGGACATCCTGGCATCAGTATTACCACTCGAAACCTCAAACAACATGTCTGGTGGCCTACACTCTCTCAAGATGTGAAGGATTACGTCTCAGTATGCACACAATGTGCCATGAACAAAACTCCACGCCAACTTCCTTCAGGATTACTCCAACCATTGCCTATACCCCACCAGCCTTGGACTCATGTATCCATGGACTTTATTACCGATCTTCCCTTGTCCACTGGGAACAATACTATCTGGGTGGTGGTCGACAGGTTCACTAAGACGGCTCATTTTGTACCCTTGCCAGGATTACCATCTGCCAAAAGACTCTCTGAACTTTTTATTCTACATATTGTAAGAATCCATGGATTTCCTCTAGATATTGTTTCAGATAGAGGGGTACAATTCGTTTCTCGATTTTGGAGGTCACTTTGTAAACATTTTGGTACTACTATATCTCTCTCTACTTCTCACCACCCACAATCGAATGGTCAGACTGAAAGAGTAAACCAGTGTCTTGAAACATATCTTAGACATTATGTGGATCATTATCACTCTAACTGGACTTCTTACCTTCCTTTGGCTGAATTGGCCCATAATGCCCGGTACAATTCCTCCCTTCAGACTTCTCCTTTTCATGCAGCTTACGGATATCAGCCTAGGACATTCCCTTTGCATACTTCCTCCACAGTGAATCCTGCTTCTGATCTTACAGCCCGAAGATTAACTCGACATTGGCAGAAGATACATCGTATTCTTTCTGTAACTTCTAGACGTTACAAGTTCTTTTCGGATCTTCGACGGAAGAAGGCTCCCAAATATCGCCCTGGTGATAAAGTTTGGATTTCCTCTCGATTTCTTCGCCTGAAACAACCTTCTAACAAATTGGGACCACGATATGTGGGTCCTTTCCGAATACTGGGTCAGGTATGTTCCACTGCTTATCGGGTAGCTTTACCCAAGTCTCTCAAAGTCCATCCGGTATTCCATGTTTCTCTTTTAAAACCTGTGATGATTAACAGGTATTCTAAGCCTTTTTCTAAACCTCCACCGTTATTGGTGCATGGACATCCTGAGTTTGAGATCAGCCATATTCTAGATTCCAAATTGCGGGGCAAGAAATTGTATTATCTCATTCATTGGAAGGGTTATCCAGTCACGGAACGTTCTTGGGAACCTGCTCATCAAGTAAATGCTCCTATATTGGTCAAGACCTTCCACAAGACTCATCCTGATAGACCTGGTCCTGTCCCCCGGAGGGGTCCTTGAGGAGGGGGTGCTGTCATGAACGCTTCCGTTCATCGCCGTGTCGCCGCGGCTCCCGGAACTTCTCTGTGTCTCTGACGTCATGTTGCTTAGCAACATGACGCTTCCTCTCACACCCTCTGATGACGGTTACGCTCCTGCCCTTTAAATCTCGGCGGGAGATCTGAATCTGGGCCCGTTTGTTTGTTTCCCTGGATTGTGAGTACCATATCAGTTTTGTTCTTCTGTGTACCGACTTCTGCCTGCCTGACCAAGCCTCTTGCCTTATCCCTACTTGCTGATATTTGGACATTGACTTCTGCCTGCCTGACCTTGCCTGTAGCTGTTACCCTTTTGCTGATACTTGGATGCCGACTTCTGCTTGCCTGACCTTGTCTTTTGCCTCTACCTTTTGCTGATATTTTGATGCCGACTTCTGCCTGCCTGACCTTGCTTTTGCCTTTACCTTTAAACCTATTCTTTGATAAACAAGACCTGCTTAAAGGGACATTTTACTTTTACAAGCTGCAAAAGAGAACTTTGCCTTTCTGTTTGTTATACACCTGCTTAAAGGGACATTTTACTTTTACAAGCTGCAAAAGAGAACTTTGCCTTTCTGTTTGTTATACACCTGCTTAAAAGGGACATTTACTTTTACAAGCTGCAAAAGAGAACTTTGCCTTTCTGTTTGTTATAAACCTGCTTAAAGGGACATTATACTTTTACAAGCTGCAACAGAGAACTTTTCCTTTGTTTTACAAGCCTGCTAAAGAGGACCTTTTTCAGAAGCTTCAAGTAAGAGCATTTCCTTTTTGTTCTTTGTACTACTTAAAGGGACGTTTTATCCTTTGTGGCTTTCCTGCATTCTGGAACAATATTCATTTTTGTTATCTTCTAATCTGCTTCCTGAGTGGGTCACGTCCTGGATATTTCTCAGTGTGCTAGCGTGTGCTTTCAATTCACGCTAGCAGTTGGGTTACATCCCGGATTGATTCCAGAGCGGCTGACAGTTACTCCTGGAGTAAGGTTAGGATCGCTAGGATATTGTCCTTTCTACAAGAAGGTTTAGAAAAGGGTCTATCAGCTAGTTCATTAAAGGGACAGATTTCAGCTCTGTCCATCTTGTTACACAGGCGTCTGTCAGAAAATCCAGACGTCCAGGCCTTTTGTCAGGCTTTAGCTAGGATCAAGCCTGTGTTTAAAGCTGTTGCTCCGCCATGGAGTTTAAACTTAGTTCTTAACGTTTTACAGGGTGTTCCGTTTGAACCCCTTCATTCCATTGATATAAAATTGTTATCTTGGAAAGTTCTGTTTTTAATGGCTATTTCCTCGGCTCGAAGAGTCTCTGAGTTATCAGCCTTACATTGTGATTCTCCTTATCTGATTTTTCACTCAGACAAGGTAGTTCTGCGTACTAAACCTGGGTTCTTACCTAAGGTAGTCACTAACAGGAATATCAATCAAGAGATTGTTGTTCCATCCTTGTGTCCAAATCCTTCTTCAAAGAAGGAACGTCTTCTACACAATCTGGATGTAGTTCGTGCCCTCAAGTTCTACTTGCAGGCAACTAAAGATTTTCGCCAAACTTCTTCCCTGTTTGTCGTTTATTCTGGACAGAGGAGAGGTCAAAAAGCTTCTGCTACCTCTCTCTCTTTTTGGCTTCGTAGCATAATACGTTTAGCCTATGAGACTGCTGGACAGCAGCCTCCTGAAAGAATTACAGCTCATTCCACTAGAGCTGTGGCTTCCACTTGGGCCTTTAAGAATGAGGCCTCTGTTGAACAGATTTGCAAGGCTGCAACTTGGTCTTCGCTTCATACTTTTTCCAAATTTTACAAATTTGACACTTTTGCTTCTTCGGAGGCTATTTTTGGGAGAAAGGTTCTTCAGGCAGTGGTTCCTTCTGTATAATGAGCCTGCCTATCCCTCCCGTCATCCGTGTACTTTTGCTTTGGTATTGGTATCCCAGAAGTAATGATGACCCGTGGACTGATCACACTTAACAGAATAAAACATAATTTATGCTTACCTGATAAATTCCTTTCTTCTGTTGTGTGATCAGTCCACGGCCCGCCCTGTTTTAAGGCAGGTAAATATCTTTTAAATTATACTCCAGTCACCACTTCACCCTTGGTTACTCCTTTCTCGTTGATTCTTGGTCGAATGACTGGGACTGACGTAGAGGGGAGGAGCTATATGCAGCTCTGCTGGGTGAATCCTCTTGCATTTCCTGTTGGGGAGGAGTTATATCCCAGAAGTAATGATGACCCGTGGACTGATCACACAACAGAAGAAAGGAATTTATCAGGTAAGCATAAATTATGTTTTCTATATAGATTTGTGTTGCATGTATACAGACCTTTTGGTGATCTATATATAAAAAAATAACATGTAATGTGCATGCTAGTTTATTGCAGCAGTACATGTTTTCTGTTATGTATCTAAAATAACATGCATAATAATAATAAATAAATCTAACTTGACATTAAAAAGTGCCTAAAACCATATATTGACAAAATTGGATTGTTCAAATATTCTTTAGTTTTTGTTACATTTTGTTCAAATTCCCCTTCTCTAGTGTGTAATCTGTTTTTTTGTACAAAGCACAGCAATTGTTTGAAAGGTGTCTATATTAAAAAACAGTAACATTTATGTTTTAGTGTATAATTTGTATGTGCATCATTTTGAGGCTGATGAGCTAGAATGTCTGTTGGAAGGTGGAAATGTCCCTCTTGAAACCGAAAAAGAGATGAATCTGTACTGGAATTAGGGAAGGCAGATTGAGCTATGAAGGAATTTTGTATGGAGAGTTAATGCATACAGATTTCATTTGCATACAATTAATTGGAATTCAGGATGCGATTATTGGATATGAATAGGAGTCTTGGTAAACATTTCTTAAATCGGCACCATCATTCTAGAAATCTGAAAGATTCTAATCGGTGCAGATAAGTTAATACTGATTGTTATTGGCTTGCAGACTGAGATAACAGATAGTATTCAATTCTCTGTTTAATGGGATATTTCATTAAAAATAAAAGACTGAGTCGCAAATGATTTCTCCAGTCACTGTCTGTTGTCTTGAAAAAGTTTGGTTCCCCATTTTTATTTTTTTTATTTAAATCATTATTAACCATGTTAAGTTAAATTGTAATTCTCGACAAAACATTCTTTGAAATAAAAGTCAAATCTTAATTGTTGTACAAAGCAATGTAATCATTTGTAATTGAATCGTCAGAAATGCAAATGTTATCTGGCTGACATTTTCTGCCGTCTCCTGTCTTTTCTAATTATCTTTATTAAAGTCAGGAGTTTACAAAGAGAAGGCTTTACAATTAAGCCCCCGTTTGTTACACTGCCTGACATTTAGCTCTGATAGCCTTCCATTGCAAACCTTGATGTTTAATTGTTGTTTTTGTGGCCCCTTTAGGGAATCATTCAAGAACCTACATTAAACAGTGACCCAGCTACAAACACAGAATGCAAAAACAGGTGAGAGAACAGATTTTTTTTTTCTTCTGTTGTCTAATAGCAATAAAAAGTATGCTGAAGAAATTATTTATTTTTTCTATTAAATCAGCAATGATCCAGATTATTATTTATTTCCGCCAGCAAGTTTACTGCCAGGGTTTTTTCTCTGTAGTGAAGAAAGTAGACCGCTCAATTAGACTTTAATTAACAGTAAGTGGTTTTGTTGCACATACATTGGATCTGTAGTGATCACTCATGTAATTGAACTGGTCAGCTGTTTACCATCAAAAGACGTGCTCTTTTTTTTTTCCCTGTCCAGGTATTAGATGTTTAGAGCAGTGTTAAGTTCTTTGAATTAAACTACACTAAAATGACAATAAAATTAAAGAAATTCTGATGACTAAAATACGACTAAAACTAAAATGGCATTTTAGTCAAAAGACTATGACTAAATCAAAATTTGCTTTCAAAATTAACACATTATGCAAGGTGTTTTTAATCAATCCATATCTAATTACTGCTCTTTTGTAAAAAATAAGAAAAAGCAAGGAGGTTATCTTCTTGTTTATTTACAAAACTTGTTTTTATTTCATTTTAAGATAAAGAAATGTTCTATACCACAACCGTTAAATCTGTATTGCATGTTCAAACCTTAATACCATAAATAAAAACAGGTTAATAAACCTTTACTGCAGGAGTATATAATGAGTTTGGAAGTTCTAGAGCAGTGTTAATTTTGTTGCTGAAAAATCTGTGAACATTTAATTTTTCTTCGTATAGAAATAAAAATAACCCACGAGTATGGGTTTAAGTTATGCTGTGCCTGTGCTAGCTGCAGAAACATTTTGTTGTGTTGAGTTACTTGATACTTGTATTAATTATTAAAAGAGAAATGTAACAGAGAAATGTAAACGTTTTTATATTGGGTAATATGGGCAATGGCGTTACAGCCAATACAGTTTACAGTTTTTTTTTTGTTTTTTTTTATATTTTAAAGTTGTACTTCTGTGTGTTTATGAAACTTAGTTTTATTTAATTTTAAGTTAAATATAGACGCTCTATATCACAATGGCTAAATCTGTGTCTGTATTGCATGTTTAAACCTTAATACCATAAATAATAACAGGTTATTGGATGTTTACTCCTGGAGTATATAATGAGTTTGGAAATTATAGAGAAATGCTTAAATAAGCATTACACTTTAACTAAACCCCTTAGATTTTAGTCGACTAAAATCTACTGGAGATTTAGTCAACTAAAACATAAACAATTCAGATGACTAAAATAAGACTAAAAATAAAATGGCATTTTAATCAAAAGAGTAAAACTAAGACTAAAT
This sequence comes from Bombina bombina, assembly GCF_027579735.1. Lineage (NCBI taxonomy): Eukaryota > Metazoa > Chordata > Amphibia > Anura > Bombinatoridae > Bombina > Bombina bombina. Next base: position 170,540,109 of record NC_069508.1, read on the forward strand.
TGAAATATGCTGTCAAAATTAACACTGGTTTAGAGACAATAGCGGTTATATTTCCCTCCTCACAATCCTGGTGTATTTTAATTGCAGTATATGACACCAGACAAAAAAACTAGCTTAAGTCGCACCGGAAGGGGATATGAGCAGCCAACTATAGCCTCAAAATCGCGTTCACCATCGCCCTACACAAAGCGACGTATGTGTGAGCTGTCAGAGGATTACCGGCAGAGACTGGCTCATCTGAACCTTGGACCTTATGAATTTAAAAAGGAAACTGATTACAAGCCCCCGTTTGTGGTTAAACATGTAAGTTCCCTCTTAGTGCTCTGAAACATTAGTTATGTTTAAAATTTGGATGGTTCACACTATTTACCGCTTCTAAGCCACTGACGTGCTCCCCGCATTCTTTTTTTATCCAGCAATTGATCCAATGTCGTCATTAGCATACATGCTGACATAATTTCTCTACCCCTTCCAAAAAATATAAATGTGAAGATTATTTTCAGTGTGCTATGAATATATTGAATATGAACATAGGAGGTGTGTTTCAAACTTTCATGTAAACAGAGGGGTACTTATGTGAATGTGGCTTTCTGGACAATTACATAGTTTACAGTGGTATATCCAAATACTACTGCTTTTTACATTTACAACTGGAATGTAATCTAGCCATTGACCATTCTTATATTGTTTATAATATTTGAGAAATACGACAATGTCATATGTGTACTTCCCAAGTGTGGAACTTTTTTTAATTGAAGATTGAGCACACGTCTTTCGAGACCTGATTTGCCTACCAAGATACCAGGAGAGTTTCCTGTGGGCTGTAGCAGCTGGGACTGGAAAGCTACAATTTAAAGGGGTGAAAATTGGATTCATTTGGATTGTAGGGAGCCTATTTAACAACAATCTGGCACTTTTACTTTTAATACAAACTAATATAATTTAATTCTAAAAACATATATGGGTGAAGGACTATCCCATTAATCCACTTTGAGAAAAATGTGGTGTGCACCTTATACTTAGTCAACAGAAAGTAGGGCTGGCCTCCACATTTTCCAGGGCTGCTTTTCATTCCCAGTGAAGCCTTTATCTGTACTGGAGCAGAAATGACAGCTTTTTCACTGCTCTCTACTGACTGCAGTGAAATTACATGCTGCATCATTGAAGTTTATTAAAGCGGGGTGAAGTTAGTGAGTTAGAGAAGTTATCTAGTAGTAAAGTTGTAATCTTTAACTGTCATAGCGACCTGACATCCAGTATTTGTCAAGCCAGCAATAGTTTATTTGTTTTAGCGAAAATTATAAACAACATTTTCATAAACGTTACTTTACTTTGTATATGAGAAATGGGTGATTCAAAATAGTTCTCTTTTTTTCACCTACAGTGTACTTTGTAGTTCATTGGCAGATGTCAGCTTACTTGTTTACTAATGGGATATGTGAATAACGCACAAATCTGTTGCCTATAGGTAGAGTCATTAATCCCTTCTCCTGAAGCAACCCTGACTTTATGTTCTTCAAAAGCAATCACAAGACAGGAAGTGTGTGACAGGCTGCTCACTGGTAAGTCTCTGCTCCTATATTCTGTGTATGTTAAAGGGGTTTCATTAAAGGGATACTAAAGGCAAAAATTGATCTCCCTTTTATTGCATAGATTATTAATAATCATAAATATGCGCAAATACCTTGCGCTGTCAGTTCTGTACTCTTTTCTTGCAATCCTTGGCTAAAATTATAGGAGTTTCCAAACCCACCGTGAGGCTCATTTGCATGAGCCATTCACGGTGGGCAACCTAGATTTTCTGTCTTTCCACTGTTCTGTGTAGCTAGCCAGAGCCCAACACATGCACTATTCAATCTTGCTGTTCCACGAATGCGCAATGTGTCTTCAGCTGACGTCATCCTCCACTGCGTTCACGTGACCTGAGAGGAATTGCAACCGAAGTCGCAGAAGCAATAGAGAAAAGGGAGCAAAGGAGTGGATTTGCGCATGCGCTTTACTTTATTTAAAATGAGCATGCAATGGTCAGCACACATAGCCGTTATCAATATACAAATTTTGAGCTCTGCTATTGGGCCGTTGTGTGTAACGTAAAATGTGAATAAAGATGACATATTTTTATATAGATAGCTGCTTTGTTTACAAGTGTAAGTAAGTAAAATCTGCAGAATATTATATACTGTTTGAAAATCTGTTTATTATATTGTCAGTTTTGAAAACATTTGTAATCCTTTAAGGATTATGTGTATAGAAAGCTTGACGCATGTGCAGCTTGCAAATCCATAGTCTCACCAGATGCTTATGGCTGAAACCAAGCGGCATCTGTACCAAATCCACAGCTGACAGTAGAGTGGAGAAATTAAAGGAATAGGAAAGTCAAAATTCTGCATGATTCAGATAGAGCATGTCATTTTAAGACTCTTTTAAATTCACTTCTATTTTCAAATGTGCTTAATTCTCTTGGTATCCCTTCGTGAAGAAGAATACGCACATATCCTACACTAGTGGGAGCAAGCTGCTGATTGGAGCCTGTACACATTTGTCTCTTGTGATTGGCTAACTAGATGTATTCATCTAGCTGGCAGTAGTGCAATGCTGTTCCTTCGGCAAAGGATAACAAGAGATTGAAGCAAAATTGATAATAGAAGTAAATTGAAAAGTTGCTTAAAACTGTATGTTCTATCCAAATCAGGAAAGAAAACTTATGGGTTTCCTGTCCCTTTAAATACTTTTTAAATTGTGCTGAAAAAGAGAAGGGAACTGCAATGGTCCTTTTAAACACTGCAAAAGTATTTGTATTTTTCAGTGCAACAAAGACAAGTGCTAGACATTACTATAGTTGGGGGTTTTAGACCCCTCTATGTATCTAATATATTTTCAGGTATAAAAGCACAAGCAGAGTGCATCTATTGCTAGCACAGATGTGAAGAGACAGCAGACCTGGTTAGATCTCACTCTTGCTTTATAGTGTAGTAGAGATGCAACAGGTTTTGTGTGGCACCATCAGTTGTAGATGGCTAACAGCCAGCATAACTCTTCTTAACCATGATCTGCCCTGAGACAGTTTTTATGTCCCCAGCACAACCACCCTAAGCACCCCCTCTGTTATTAACCTTACCCAAAAATAATATACTAGCCTTGTCTGGCCCAAGCACATTAAACCGTGAGGTGTTTACCGTCCCTTTAAGGAGTTGGCATATTAGGTTATGGGGAGTACTGCAGTGAGGGGGGTCACATGGGACCCCCCCCCACTGCAGTACTCCCCATAACATAGGTGCCAACTTCCTAAAGGGACGGCAAACACCTTTTGATTTTAATATTAAATATTTAGTTATGTGTTGTAAAACAAATTAGCATTATATTTTCATTATTTATTTTGCCGTTTCTTTAAGTAATTGAGCTCAGAAAATGATCAGAACTGATAAAGTATATTGCTGTCGTCTCAAGGCTAGCTCTGCTACATAGATTTACCTAATTGTCTTTAACAGATATGTTTCCTTATTTTAATTATACTGATCTGAAAATGTGTACAGTAAAGTTATCATTCTTCTGTCTGTCTTTATTTTTTAGTGTGTGGACCAGATGTTAGTGTATTGCATTACAGATAAAGCACAGATTTTATTTTGTTTTTCATATAAACGTCTCTCCTCTTTTTGCAGATGCTTCTTTGCTTGGCAGTTACAGACCTGTGGATCCCAAAGTAAGAAATGAGTAGATGCGACTGAGTATATATAGGATTACTTACTTCTTTTTTTATTAACATGTTCATACAATATACAGTTCTCATTTAGTTATATTAATGTAGCTTCTATAAACACAGCAGATCAGTCACAAGTTTAAAAGTATATTATGGGGTCGATTTATCAAAGCAATTCGCCTGTAATTGCGGGCATAACGCATACACATATTTATGAAAGGAATCTGTGCCTATAATTGCGCAAAACTGAAAGAAACTTCTTTGCACTCCGCTTGCATTCGCGTAGACGCACGGGCGCGCTCCCGAGTGCACCAATATACATTAGTAATAGGCGTAATTTCACAGCCCGACCAAAAATTACGCACAGTTTCTTATTTATCATTGCTTTGCGCTGATAGGGAACTGAAATTTCTCCTCAAATTGCGTGTTCTATATTTTGCCATACAGACTGAGGCGAACACCATTATCATACATGCCTTTACATTTTGTGATGCAGTTATTTCTTCTTTTAACTCATTTTTCAAAGGCTCGGCCGCCAAGAAGAGCCTTTTATTGCCAGAAATTTGCCCTTCCACAGGCGCATACGGGTACCAAGAGTTTTTTATATATTTATTTATATATATATGTATATATATCGATATATTGATTTTTGCGATCTTAAATTAACAACATATGGCAAAAACAGCACAAAAACATTATATAATATAAATATGCACAAAATATATACCTAAAAACTCTTTTTGTTAATTATCAAGACATGGCGGCGTAAATATTTATAGGGATGTACTATGATAAATAGGGAGTAAATGCTTTTTCCAACAGTGGAAATTTATCATTATTACTCCCCAGCTCGCCTGTGTAAAGTTACGTCTATTTTTTTGATAAATTCAGGCGCACATGTGCGCTTCTCTGGAGGCGAGCTGGGGCACAGTTACAGACAGAAGCACATACGGAGTTCGCCTAGCCTTTGATAAATCGACCCCATAGTTCCAAAGAAAAATGCTGTGTCAATTTGCTCCAATATAAAGGTAGGAAACTTGGATGATATATTTATTATTAAAGGACAGTAAAGTTAAAATTAATTCAGACAAAGCATGCAATTTTTCCAGTTTACTTCTATTATCAAATTATTTGTTCTATTGGTATTCTTTGTTTAAAAGCATACCTAGGTAGGGTCAGGAATAGCTAGCTAGTGATTGTGGCTGCACATATATGCCTCTTATCATTGTCTCACCCTATGTGTTCACCTACCTCCCAGTAGTGCATTGCTTCTTCTGAGCCTACCTAGGCTTACTTTTCAACAAAGAATACAAATAGAACAAAGCATATTTGATAATAGAAGTACATTGGAAAGTTGTATAAAATAACCTGCTCTGTCTGAATGATGAACGTTTAATCTAAACTTTACTGTCACTTTAAGTATGTTGAAAGCAGCTCCTACTCTTCTGTCAAGGCGCAAATCTGAAATCATATTCAAAAGCTGATTTAGTCATACACATAGGTCCTGATGATCTGCAGGAATGGTCACAAAGCGCCTGGCCCAGGGCCATATGCGGCCATCAAGATAGGCCCTCCCTTGTTTAATAAGTAAACCATTCATTTCGACTGTCAGTTTTTTAGGGTTTTAAGAGGCGTAGCTAGTTGACGTTCTATATGGGCACTAACAAGATAAAGAGAAGTGTCCAGTGTAGACTCCCACCTTGCGCTGCTTGGATAAATGTCACTTGTTATACAGTTCCAGAATTATCACTGGGCTCTTACAAAATAATTTTAGACTGTGTATGTCTATTGTGTGCTACAACTCCCACCATGCACTGCTATTTGGGTAAATGTCACTTCCAGTTATTGGTATATCTAGTTCCAGAGCACTTACTAATTTCAAGTGGCCTCCATGGGAGAACAATACTAGGCAATTGGCCCCCAGATACATTGAGTTTGATACCCCTAATCTAAAGCTCTACGCTCAGACGAGAGGATCTAACAAATCCCGTCACTATTGTGAGGTCCCTCAAACCCCCCCCAAAAAACACAAATTTAATGCATGAGTTATCCTAAAGAAAGTTAAAGTTTGTTAAAGCATTTTAAATGCTTTGGGGTTGGAATTTGTAATGCAGTGGAGCCCCTTCTAAAAGTTATTGGGGTCCATTTATCATTGTGCGGACGGACATGATCCGCTATAGCGAACCATGTCCGCCGCATATTGATAAATGCAGACAGCATGTCCGCCGCACATCAATAAATGCCGACAGCATGTCCGCCGCACATCGATAAATGCCGACAGCATGTCCGCCGCACATCGATAAATGCCGACAGCATGTCCGCCGCACATCGATAAATGCCGACAGCATGTCCGCCGCACATCAATAAATGCCGACAGCATACGCTGTCGACATTTATCATTGCACCAGCAGCTCTTGTGAACTGCTGGTGCAATGCCGCCCCCTGCAGATTCGCGGCCAACCGGCCGCTAGCAGGGGGTGTCAATCAGCCCGATCGTACATGATCCGGTGGATTGCTATACGCCGCCTCACTGCAGCTTCTTAACTCCTATTTCCGGCGAGTCTGAAGGCTCTCGCGGAAACAAGGGGAACAGGGGCCATTCGGCCCTTGTTAAATAAGACCCCATTATGTTAAAGGGTCATAAAATCAATTCAACTACCAGTAAAATGCTATTATATATTTTGTCGACTGAAATAGCGGATTTTCTACCTCCTGCTTTGAGATTAGAGTACAAATGGCAAATGTCTGACTCCCCTACATGCTACGCACTGATTGATGAGTGCAAAACCTCATACCTGTCCCAAGTGGCAAATCAAATTAAATAAACGTACACTAGTTATACAATGCTAGGAAGCACTTTGTATGTGAACTCACAAACAAAAATAATTTAACATACATAAAATACAGTGAGAATTCCACCAAATGTAATATGTGCTTGTGTATAAAGATTATAGTCCCAATAAAAGTGCTGCGGATAAGGGTACACAAGTTGCTTTTCAAGTTTCCTGGACTACAAAACAATGCAGTTTTCTCTAAGTAAATGTCTATTTAAATGCTATTAAAGCATTTATTTTGTATTCACATCTTTTGCAAAGCATGGCTTAGTTGTTTTGATATGTATAAAACTTTTCTTAAAGGGACATTAAACACTAAATAAATGCTAGCTATAATGATGCATTCAAAGAAAAGATTAGTCTGAGAATAACATGTAGATGAATTTTTTAAACTTTCATCAGCTGTTTAAATATTGACAAAATAAGGGTAAAGTTTTAGTGTCTATAAAACAATGGGAGCTGCCATGTTGTAACTTAGGTTACCTTCTCTGCTGTAGCCAATTAGAGACAGTTATAAATAGGTCACTAGAGTGTGCAGCCAATGGCTGTGTGGAATATAACAGTGTTCTGCACTTCCATTTCTAACAGGAACCGAATGTATGCAATTTATCATTTTATATTACCATCTCAAAGTGTTTAATGTCCCTTTAAAGAGACATGAAATCCACATTTTTTTATTTTGTGATTCAGACAGAACATACCATTTTTAAATAAAGTTTCCAATTTACTTATATTATCAAATTTGCTTTGTTCACATGATATTCAGTGTTGAAGAGATACAGTACCTAGGTAGTCATCTATAGTACTACAAAGCAGGAAATTGTGCTGCCATTGAGTGCGCTTGCAAATGGATAACCTTCTTGCAAAATGGCTTTTATTTAGTGCTCCTTTTTTTCAACAAAAGATACAAAGAGAATGAAAATAAATGATAATAGAAGTAAATTAGAAAGTTTTTTTTAAAAATTTGGATGTTCTATCTGAATCTTGAAAGAAAAATGTTGGGTTTAATATCCCTTTAAATAACTTTCCAATTCACTACTTTTATTGAATTTGCTCCATTCTGTTGGTATCCTTTGTTGAAGGAGCAGCAATGCATTACTGGGAGCTTAGCTGAACACATCAGGAAAGCCAATGAGAAGAAGCATATGTGTGCAGCCACCAATCAACAGCTAGTTCCCAGTAGTGCATTACTGCTTCTGAGCCTACCTAGAGAATGAAACAAATTAGATAATAGAAGTAAATTGGAATGTTGTATGTTCTGTCCAAATCATGAAAAAAAGGCCTACTGTTCTTTTAAAGGGATATTAAAAACTCCTTGCTTTTGTCTAACTGTTAAAGGACCAGTCAACACATTAGATTTGCATAATCAACAAATGCAAGATAACAAGACAATGCAATAGCACTTAGTCTGAACTTCAAATGAGTAGTAGATTTTTTTATAACAAATTTCAAAGTTATGTATATTTCCACTCCCCTTGTACCATGTGATAGCAATCAGCCAATCACAAATGCATATACGTATAGTCTGTGAATTCTTGCACATGCTCAGTAGGATCTGGTGACTCAAAAATTGTAAATATAAAAGACTGTGCACATTTTTTTTAATGGAAGTAAATTGGAAAGTTGTTTAAAATTACATGCTATATCTGAATCATGAAAATTCAATTTAACCTGAGTGTCCCTTTAAGTGCGTCCCACGCTAACTAAAGTGGCCAAACGTCAAATTCTGTAACCTGCAAATCAAATAGCTGGTTTAGGCAATTTGCAGCATTTTGATTAAACCATAGGTTACCAAACTTGCTATTCGGCTTCTCTAGGGACCGTCGGACAAAGCACATTTTTACACCAAGCAAGAGGCGTTTAACCTCCCTTTGGTTGAGACATACAAGAATACATTTTGTGAGCATGTTACCAATGTTTATGGCATTTTTTATTTTCAGAGGTAGTTTGGGCGGCAGAGTTAACCAGATAAGGTTTTGTGGCTGAGAGTAGGGGCTGTGATCTGTGCATTCCTGCTTCTTCTATCACATATAATGTGAATGCTTTGCTAGACCTGAGATCCTGCTCGGCAAGCAGCCAGCCATGATGAGCTTTTATAAAACATTTTTTTTATCGTGCAGTCTGATCACATACTTCATTGTGATATTAGTTTAGCAGATATATTACAGTACAGTGCACAGCAGTTTTGCTTTTGTAAGAATTATTCTGCAATATCATTTTATTCTTTTCACCTGCTGGATTCATTTTGCGTTTTCAGATATAATAAAAGTATTGCGCTTTGTGAGATGAAATATCTGAAGAACAGAAGCAGTATTTCTACACTAATGTCCAGTTAGTATCATGTTAAAAATAAAGGATTTACACTATTGCAACCAATGTAAGAAAAAAGCTCAGGGAGATTTTATTCTGTATATCTATGTTGTGTCCAATGCAAACACATGACTGGAGTTGCTGGAAATCAGGCAGTATATGTAACTAGTTCATTATGGAAAGAATATGCTTCAATAACTGCCGTTGCTACAGGATATTTACATCTCGTGCTCTGAGGCCTGATGAAGATTCCCCAGGGTATGAAAAATTCTCAGTACCAGTTGATTGGATGCACTTGTGCAGAGCGCAGCTTCTTTATGACAAGGAAACATTCTGCATTTTTTTTTACCCTTTAAAGGATTAGTAAAGTCAATATAAAAATATCCCTTTTTTTCAAATGCAAACGTTTACATATTATTTATGAATGTGAATTTCAAAACAAAGGTCAGATCATGTTTTAAAACGCTATTTTATTTCTATACCTGACGTCACAACTTCCAGCCCCCTACAACGGGCGGTCTTGAAACCTCCAACACACACACATATTATCTGGCTTCATTTACATATGCCTATGCAAATTAGGCACATCAGAGCGCATGCGTTGTCTTCTTCCAGGTACCCAGAACTGCAGGGAAGCGAGAACTTAGGTTGCCCACCGTGACTGGCTAATGCAAATTTGGTGAACTTCTTATATCTATTATTGCTGTTTAAAAACGCATAAAAAATGTCTGACCTTACCGTCCCTTTAAGCTTCCAGTCTCGGCTTAAGTGAAATTTGCGGCATCTCTAGCAACCAGAATTCCAGAATATTTTCTTCCTTTTTTTTCTTTCTTTTTCCAAGAAGCAGTAATCAATTATTCTCCAGTTGATTGGAGCAGAGGTTGTGCATTTGCTGCTTTTGATTGGCTGACCGATATATCCTGTGGGCATTACCTATGTCTTTAACCCTTTTGAGGAGACTAAGCACATAGTTATGCAGGGTTAGCAATGAAACAATGACAGGATTTCATAAATTAGAATTCTAATTGGTATTCCTTGGAATATCCCTTTAACGAGACAGATATGTAGCAGCGTTATGCTTGTGAAGGGAGAGATATGTAGCAAGGTTATGCTGGTGAAGGAACAGATATGTAGCAGGGTTACACTTGTGAAGGGACAGATATGTAGCAGGGTTATGCTTGTGAAGGGGCAGATACTTAGCAAGGTTACACTTGTGAAGTGAGAGATATGTAGCTGGGTTATGCTTGTGAAGGGACAGATATGTAGCAGGGTTACGCTTGTGAAGGGACAGATATGTAGCAGAGTTATGCTTGTTAAGGTGAAGATATGTAACAAGGTTATGCTTGTGAAGAGAATATATGTAGCAGGGTTATGCTTGTGAATGACAGATATGTAGCATGGTTATGCTTGTGAAGGACAGATATGTAGCAGGGTTATGCTTGTGAAGGACAGATATAGTGCAATGTTACGCTATTCAGACTTAAACTTACAGGAAAAGGGGTCAAAATAAATATTGAGAAGTTGTTTCACTGTATCTAATTAATAATTTTATATTACAATCTCAAAGTGTTTAATTTCCATTTTTAATGTTTGCATCTGGTTAGCCAATGTAATCAGACTTGTGTGCATAACCACCTATCACCAGCTTGCTCCAAATAGTGCATTGCGGCTCTGGAATGGAACTTAACTATGTGTTTAACTACTTTGCAAGGGTTAAAGGGACATTAAACCCAATTTTTTTATTTCATGATTCAGATAGAGAATACCATTTTAAACAACTTTCTAATTTACTTCTATTATCTAATTTGCTTCATTCTCTTGATATTCTTTCCTGAAAAGCATATCTAGATAGGCTCAGTAGCTTCTGATTGGTGGCTGCACTTAGATGCCTCATGTGATTGGCTCACCCATGTGCATTGCTATTTCTTTAACAAAGGATATCTAAAGATTGCAGCAAATTAGATAATAGAAGTAAATCGGAATGTTGTTTAAAATTGTATTCTCCATCTGAATCATGAAAGAAAAATTTGAGTTTAGTGGCCCTTTAAATACAGCTGTATGCGGGCAATGGCGCAATAATAAAATGTTTTAACAGAGTATTTTCTTCTTCTATGTCCCTTTAATGCAAAAAGGATTTGCTGTTCAATGCAGAACGTGTATATATATTCTGCTATTCATATAGTCTGTCTGTTACAAATACAAGGTGTATTATATGTACTCGTGAAGAACGCAAGCGTAGGCTAAATGACATTCCTAGCCAGGCTGCATCTTAGCGTGCAGCTTTCATTACGTCAAATTTCAATTTTCTTGTCTTGCAGCTTTTTTTTTTTTTTGTTTTGTTTCGGGCCCTCCCCATTAAATGTTACTAAACTCTCGGCTGCAGCTCTCAGTGCCACGGAAGCTTCATCTAATTTACTTTCCTTACACTATCCTGATGATTCACGACTGCTTTATCATAGAGATTTTAATTAAAATTGATTTGTTTGAAGAATAAAATGATATAACCTGCAGGATGTTTTTGGTGCCGTAAGACAGGAATGGTGGGTCTTTAATTTATCACTCTCTAGACGGACCAGAGTCGTTTCACTTTGCAGCAAAATAAGGAGATTGAAATCTACCTTTATTAGCTGCTGAAAACACAACACAGCTTTAAAATTAAATAAAAAACGTGTTCAGAATGAGCTCCTCTCCAAAAAGAACCCAAAGTAAACAAATAAACATAATATTTGGCAGCATTAAAATTCAGCTTTGATTTTTTTTTTTTTGTGAGGCAGTAAAAAGCCAACTATCGACTTGCCGACGCTGCCTGATTAATATCATTTTTCTTTTCCTTATCGCCACTTCACATCACAGAGAACACAAAAATCTAAATTACTTTCTCTATAATTTCCATTTCTAATCCGCCGTCACAGCCTCCAGCACAAGGATTTGTGCTGAACATCTGAGCAAATACTGAGCTTTGTAGAGAGGTGCAGCTGAAACCTCTAAAAATACTGGACTCGCCCTTCCCAAATATATTCTATTCTGATTGTTTCATTCACATGCAATTTTACTATTGCTAGCATATAACTGTGTGTTAATTCCTTTCATTAAAGGGACAGCCTACTCCAGAATTGCTATTGTTTAAACAGATAGATATCCCTTCATTGCCCATTCCCCAGTTGTGCATAACCAACAGAGTTATAATAATATACTTTTTACCTCTGTGAATACCTTGTATCTAAGCTTCTGCAGATCGCCAGTTATTTTGATAGACTTGCATTTTAGCCATTCAGTGCCCTCTCATAAGTGACTGCACGGGTGTGAGCACAATGGTATCTATATGGCACACATGAGCTAACTCCCTCTAGCTGTGAAAAACTGTCAAATGCATTCAGATAAGTGACGGCCTTCAAGGCTTAGAAATTAGCATATGAGCCTACCTAGGTTTAGCTTTCAACTAAGAATACCAAAAGAACAAAGCAAAATTGATAATAGAATCAAATTGAAAAGTCATGTAAAATCGAATGCTCTATCAGAATCCTAAGTTACTTTTTTGCTTGCATGCCCCTTTAAAAATGTAATGCATTTGCTTTATGCAGAGCCATTGAATAGCAGTGTTTTGTTTTTTTGTGCGATTTTATATTTGAACATTTATTTTGCCAACTTTTTCTGTAATTTCTGCAGATCCTGTACCTTGCAATATGCTACAAAGAAATGGCTTGATTAATTCAGAAGCTCATTTATTAAACCGTGTAGTTAAAAATAGTATATTTTGGTAGCCCCTGTAAGTTCTTGCTCTTTCAGTAATAGTTTGTTTCAAACCTATATGTATACTGTATATATTGTGGTTTTGATATGATTTCCCAGTTTAATAACCTCAAATTTAGAGCCAAATATGTTTCTGTGATGCATAAATTAATTCTTTGCTAGATTATTGGCACTTGATTTAATTTCCTGTTAGAATTCAGTAGCTTCCCGGGTGGGTAAATAAAAAGTGACACGATCTAGATTTCTACTCGGATAAAAGCGCTTATGGCTTTTCCCATATGATGATATTTTTTGCTTTTTAAAAGATTTTTTTTTTACATCTAAAATGTGGCATTTTAAATATTTTTACGATTTTTTCTTTAAATAGATGTTACTGTACTGAATAAATCTTTATGGAAATTTCTGATACCTTGGTATCGGTTGTGCACAAACATTTACTTCCTGCTTTTTAAAAGAAATACGTTTTGAAGTGAACAATAGTGAGTTTAACTAGAAGCATTTTTTAACTACACGTTCATTTGCAAATTATTATTTTTTACAAATTTAACACATGTGCTGTCTTAACTTTATTCATGGACATTGCTTCTCCACCATAAACAGGTAAGGCACGTGCATGTGCGCATGTCTCAGATACCAAAAGTTACGTCATGTGAAACTACTGACACTTTCAGTGTACACGAGTATCAGATACAAGTGCACACAGCTTACTTAGGTATGCTAGTGCACCATTGTTCATAAGAAAACTTTAGGTAAGTTTTATCAGAAACATTACAGATGGAAGTGTATTCCGTTATTTCTGTTTTTAAAATATGTAATTCATTATTGTGTGCTTTAATTTTGAATTTGTATTCCATTAAACGTATTCATGAGAAAAAATTATTTAACCCTCCAATGCCGAGGCATTTCACATAACTATAATACATTTCCTACGATGTACACGGTAAATAGCAGCACAAGTTTTTATTTCCTAAATATTTCAAACATTTTTTTGCTTTGCAATATTTTTGGAATTTATGCAGAAATTTAGTAGGTGTAAAATATTTAAGCATGCTTAACAACCCTCCCCCTTTAGATAATTTATTAATGTTCCTACCTTGTCCAAAATCACTCAGTGAAGCAACAAATATATAAAAAAGCAAATATTAAATAGCTGCACCAAAATTGTGCAATATAGAGATTATGTGGGAGGAGACCACTCATTAAAAAAATGTATAATACCCTCTTTCATCTAAAGGGTATTTTGTTTGTGTGTGCCCCCTATACAGTAAATTCAATAGGTAGGTGATCGCCTACCAGTTATAATGGTATGAAACCCCTCATTGGAAAGAGGGGGCTCCATCTTGCTCCTCTGCCTCATCTAACACGGCATAGGTGCATGATTGGGGCTGGTGCTCACCTGAAAGTTAGATGAGGTGTTATTTTTAAAGAGAGGAATTCCCTCTTTTACACGATTCAAATTAATTTGTTTGTAGTTGGGATGTGATAAACATTTTTAATGGTGGCTGGCTGCATCGGAGGGGAACATGTGACTGCTCATTTGAAAAAGGAGATTCTCCATTTTCAAATAAGGGGGCCAATTGTCCCTATAGCACAGTGAGGGGGGAGATAGGCCTTTTTTTTAATAGAAACAGCACTTTATAAGGATTTAAGATAAAATGTTTTGTTATGCGTAACAAAAACACTTTGCAATACACTTCATTATTTATTTTTCGCCATTTTTTATGTAATTTGTGCATTTTCTAATTCTCAGAGCTGGTAATGCACCCTACTGACTTCTCAAGACTAACCCTGCTACATATCTTCCAATTGGCTTTAACAGACTGAGAAACAAAGTACTTTATTATAACTAAATAATTATGACAATCCTTGTTGTTTGCTGACTTGCTCATGCTATTTCTTTTTGTACACACTAATATTTAGGTAATTAAATGCTTGCTCGGCTCGCTCTCTGATTTACAGTCCCTTCTCTCACACAATTGATTGCGCACTTTACATGCTTACTTGAGCGTGTAATGATACATACGGGCAGCGGATCCTGATTGTCCGTTGCCCATATCTAGCGAAGGCGAGAGGACGACTTCTCAAGCTGAGAAGCTAGTCTGCTCGCTGCTTCGTTCATGCGGCCTAAGTATAGTGCAGCTGAAGTCCATTGGTTGACCATTACACTCCAGTGGTTCATTACCTTTATTTCACATGCATGATAAGAATGTCCTCAAACATCTGAGATTATTTCTCATGCTTTTTTTTTACCCACATTGTGTTTGAAAACTCTCTAGAGGGAAAAAAACTGATGCCTTAATATTTTGTCCTTTTCAATTTTTTTGTTTATATTTAGTATAAAGTGTGTTTTTTAGCACATCGCACAGGTCCTTTGTTTCTCTTGCTGTTGAATTTTGTTCTTATATCAAAACAGTTACTGTTTCTTTGGCCAAGGATACTTTGCAGTGTTAAAGGGACATTAAACACTTTGAGATGGTTATATACTTTCTTTTTTTTTTAAATAATTTTTTATTGAGGTAATATGGTAAACCAAAGTACAATTTCAAAAAGAAACAGCATGGCAACATGCCCATTTGACATACATCAGGATTTACATGGTGAATTAAACAAGCATGTCTTCACATCTGTAGAATCTAAGCATATCCTAACCCAAAGGTACATTTTTTAGCCATGGAAATGACCTCATTTTACATAAGTGCATTTTCAAAAGGACAAATAACACAAATTAAAACAACCATCTTAGTATAAGCCTAATTTAAATGACCAATTCGAAACATATGCAGGCTTGTACTTGTCCTTGGTATATTCAACAAAACTTATAACTAAATAACATGACACTTGGAATTTTATATATACATTTTTTAACATGGACATGGCATAATATAGCAAATGGTAGTCATAAGACCTAATTTTTCATAAAAAATCCTGAAGAGGAAAGATATAGGTCTTCTTGTGTCCACATCATAAATAGCAGCCAGGGAATGCGATACTCTAGAGCTGCTTAACGCAGCACATAATCAAATAATAAGACAGGTTATATTATAATGTTAGACTCTGGGCATTCTACAAATATCTATTGCTGGGTTAGCCGCTTATAATGCCCAACTAGGAAGCCAATCTAAACACTAGCCTCTGCTAAATTCCTAGGGAAACGTTTAGCAGTTTTATATGTTTCAAAATAAGCATTGATGAACCAAAAATCCCTCAGGATTAGGGTTACCCATTTAAAACCAAACATTTCAGTAACGATAAAACCTTCATATATATAACTCATATTAATGAATATCCCACCTGGAACAATTAATTTACTAATGGACTTTACAGATATATAATTATACAATTAGTCCCCAAAGAATTAAGATTACTATTAAGTGAAGGAGACTACTTATGCTCAAAACTCGACCACACAATTAGTAAACAGTTATAAGCCATCACAGGACAGAGCAAACTTCCCCTGGATTCAAAGACAAACCCCCTAGGAAATACCATGAAGTTTAGGGTAAAGAATTTAAGCCCCCTCAGGGGATAAAAAAGGGGGTGAGTCCTACCGCTATAAGCAAGCGCCACATGTACTTGAACTAGTTAATGAGCCTGGGGTATGCCAAGACCACATGATCCAGCTAAATCAACTCAGGATCTCTATGTATTACCAGGGCTTTAAGAAGACATACATACTGTCTCGGCAGCAGACAGTACGCTGGGGCCACCATAAAGCTAGAGTAATCTATATGGTAAAGAGACCCATCCAGACCTTTCAAATACCTTTTATGGTAAAATAGCTGCAGTAAGGTGTAAGCCCCATAATGGCCTATATCTAACCCCTACCAATTGGGTCACAAATACAGCAAATCACGCCAAAACAGGCTACCACCCCGAAAGTCCCTACTTGCAGACAACATACTTATAAAAGGGTTAGTTTGAGGACAAGATACTATTGCGTACAAGAGAGTGCACTCATGAAACTACAGTATAGTTCAATATGGGTAAACATCTTAAATAATGTGATGTACATATAGAGCAGCATGGTAATCAACATCTAACAGTGGTAGAGTATATTATGTGCACTTGGCTTGGAACTCATCCCATAAAGCTGCTGGCAATATCTAGAAAACATATTAAGCATTAATATCTAATCATGGCTATCACATTAATAGCTAAAAGAAAGTCATATAAGTCCCACATAGTCTGATAGTCCAGGGGTACTGTCTTGCTCTGGTCATGTCACTCTCCGTCTACCCAACCCCAGCTCTCACCACCTTCAAAGCATAGAGGGCTTCAGGGCCCTGGAAGAACCATCGTGTATGGCCGGCCTTGACACACAGCAGGATCAAAGCACCCCCATCCAAATCCGGGCACCGAGGGTCAAAAGAGTAAGTAGATGCTCTATAAACCATGTGGCAGCCTTCCGGGGTGTGTATATCTGTCACATCGGGATCTTTCTGTCCAGCTCCCCCAGATCTTATGTCATTCTTAGAATAGCCAGCGTCTCTCCTCGACAGCAGTAAAGCGAGATCTCGCTCCTTCTGCATCACACTGCCCTCCAGCCGGGTAAGCTCAGCGGAACAAACAGAAGTCGAACGTCCGGCCACAGAGGCCTCAAAGCGTTTCCCTAAAGTATAGGCTGTGCTCTCCGCTGCGTGTGCTCCCAGATCTAGGGCAGGGGAGCTATTCTGGAGCTGTTCCTGCGACACTCCAACGGTCTTCTCCTCCATCCCATAAATTTCCACATCTGAGCACCTTAACGTTAGTGCTTGGTCTCCATTTTGCCCTGTGTCTCTCATTTGTGAAGTAGGTGGGGTTATAATGCGATCAATCCTCTCACATATCCTCCTTCCACGGTCCTCCAGTAGTACCTGGATCATAGCAAGTAGCTCCTCCATTGTGTAGGGGTTATTGGGGACCTTTGGCAAAGAATATAAGTATTCTCGGCTTACCCGGTTTCCCGGGGGGGGAAGCCGAGGTCTCTCTCCTTGGAGGCCGCCAGAGACACTCAGCGGTCCAGTTTGGGAAGCCCTGTTGTCACAAGCAGAAATATTTTTATATATTGCCATTCAGCTAAATATCCTCTGTGATATAAAGTATAAGATTTTGTTGGATGGCTATTCAAGCTGCAGATTACAGGCGGAATGTAACTCTGAGTAGCAGAGCTCCCAATTTAGCAGCCATCTTGGGCCAGAGCCCGGACACGCCCCGTTATATACTTTCTTTATTTATTTTGTCCCCTTTTCCTGCAATTCCATTCTGAAATTGTGAGCTTTTCAGTTCCTGTTAGAAATGGAAGTGTAGAATTCCTGTTATATTTCAAACAGCCATTGGCTGCACACTCTAGTGACCTATTTATAACTGTCCACAATTGGCCACAGCAGAAAAGGTAACCTAAGTTACAACATTGCAACTCCTTTTGTTTTATAGCCACTAAAACATAACTCTTATTTTGTCAACATTTAAACAGCAAATGTAACTTTTAATAAAATACATCTACATGTTATTCTTAGACTAATCTTTTCTACATCATTCTATGTAGCATTTGTTTAGTGTTTAATGCCCTTTTAAGAAAAGTGACTTTTTTACATTCCTCTCTGTTTACAGATGCCTGCAAGGAAGCAATTTGATGACCTTGGGGCAGTCACAGATAGCACCAGCAAGGACTCACTACCAGCGCCAGTTTTCAGGAAATTGCGCTCCGCTAGTTTCTCATTCTCATCATCAACACACAAACACCCAGACAGTCCTGTCCTGCATCGGTCATCACTCAGGGAAAGGTAAACAATGCGTTTGCACACTCACAAAATGTGTTGTCACCCTGACAATCATATTTTTATTAAATGACTTGACTAGCTTTTATATTCTCGCTTATACATTATACATTTCTACTTGAAACTTTTATTGTTTAAAAATATAGATAATCCCTTAATTACCAATTACCCACATAAGCATAACCAACACGGTTATGTTAATACACTTTTTACCTCTGTGATTACCTTGTATCTAAGCCTCTGCAGACTGCCCCCTTATCTCAGTGCTTTTGACAGACTTCCATTTTAGCCAATCAGTGCTGAACTAGCAGTGTCTAACAAAAAAACTGTCAAAATGCACTTAAATAAGAGGCGGTTTTCAACGGTTTAGAAATCAGTTTGAGCCTACCTAGGTTTAGCTTTCAAAAAAGAATACCAAGAGAACAAAGCAAATTTAATGATAAAAGTAAATTGGAAAGTTATTTAAATTGCATAACCTATCTGAATCATGAAAGTTTAATTTTGACTTGACTGTTCCTTTAATCTTGTGTAGTCAGTCTGGCTATCTGTGTAGTCTGATACTCCAAATGTGCATGAAAATATGCTAAAATCAAATAAACAAAATAACACAACTTCCTAAATCAATATAAAATGGAAAGCAGCATATCTGCACATGCTCAACAAATTTACATTTTGTTTTCTAGAACACATGAGCAATCAGCAAACCATGTAACTAGAAACGCTGCTCTCTCCATACCTACTAATCCACTTTTGATAGGATATAACTATGGTTACACTGGCAAATTATAGGGTCTGACATGTCACATTTCCTTCCTAAGATATGGAGATTTCACGGCTTCATTCTTTACTGTTGGGAAATGCAACACCTGGCCACCAGGAGGAGGCAAAGACACCCCAGCCAAAGACTTGAATATCCCTCCCACTTCCGCATTACCCAAGTCATTCTTTGCCTTTCGTCACATTAGGAGGTGGCAGAGAAGTGTCAGAAGATTCATAGAGTCCTAAAAAGGGTATCTGCCCTTGGAGATAGGACTGGAGTTTTAAGTAGTCATGTCAACCTCTCAGTGAGAGTATTGATGAAAGTTAGAGTCTGGAGATGCAGGGACAGTTTTTCTGCGAAACCATCCAGGCTACTGCTAACAGCACCTAAGCAGTCAGAGTTGACGAGTTTCACTGCCTGCTTTCTCTCACTCAAGTCCATGTCAGGACCGCTGCTATAAGACTGTCACACTTGAGAGGCTGTGTTCTGTTCCACAGCATGGATCCTGGAGGTAAGATCATTTATACCTTTATACCTTGATAGGATCCAGGGTTAATATCCTCTGAAGGGGGTTTATTGCACATTTGGGGTTAATTAATTAGTGTATTAATTATTTACATGCTGCTTTGTGTGATTTTTTTTCCTGGGTTGATAGACTGTGTGTTTTTGACTGCAACAAATAAGTTTCACTTTCGTTTTTTAAAGTGTTGCACAGCTCCTATTATTTGCTGTACTTGTAATAACAGGGGAAGTACTGTCTTGCACTCCATGTAACCGGGTGTGCTCTATGTTCATTTCCTCTATTCTGGCTGAGACTTGAACTTGAGGAGAGCGTTTTCTCTGTTAACTGTCTGGGTCTAGGAGGTGGTAAGTGCCCCAGCCATTGGGAGTATAAAGGTGCAGTTTTCTATAATAAAAAATGTTTTTATTTCTGTCCTTCTGTGGGTATAACCTGAGCTATGGAGGACTCTGACATTTTAGAAGGTACTCCTTCTGTACTAAATCATACCTGTTTATATTGTGAGGAGGCTGTGGTTTTCCTGCCCACTCAATTATGTTCCACATGCCTTAACACCGTTATAAAGTCTAAGAAGGGAGACAAGCCTGCTAAGGCTCTTAGTCCCTCTGAGCCGTCTACCTCTCAGGACTCGATGTCCCGTGAGATTACTACCCTTGCTACAGTATCCACTCCACATGCAGTTCCCCCGTAGCACATCTAATCCTCTATCTGGAGGGGGCCTTCTTCCTGCAGACTGTGCCGTGCTGTTACAAACTATGGTGTCTGCGGCCCTTAGTGCATTACCTCGCTCTATCAAACGCTAGAGAAAGGTTAGGCATAGTTCTCCTGACCGGAGTTGTCTAAATATTTATCGGATTTAGCTATTCCGTCCCAGTTTTCCGATGATAAGTTAACCTCTGTAGCTTCAGAGGGTGAACTTTCTGGGTCAGAGTCCTTAGCTTCTAAGCCTCCTGCTGCGGAGGAACCGTCCTTTAGATTTAAAATTGAGCACTTGAGTTTTTTATTAAAGGAGGTTCTGTCTTGGTTAGAGGTTCCAGAGGTCACGCTGCCTGATGAACCTATGATACCTAAATTAGACAGAGTTTACGAAGACAGGAAAGTTCCTTTGACTTTTCCTGTGCCGGTTAAGATGGCGAACATTATTAAGAAGCAATGGGAAATAATTGGTTCTTCCTTTTCCCCCTCTTCTACTTTTAAAAAGTTGTTCCCGGTCCCGTACTCTCAACTGGATTTATGAGGCTCCATTCCTAAGGTGGATGATGCTATCTCTACACTTGCTAAGCGTACTACTATACCTCTTGAGGATAGTTCTTTGTTCAAAGAGACAATGGATAAGAAACATATGTATCAACATACAGGATTTTTGTTTCAACTGGCGGCTGCAGTTGCCGTGGTTGCCGGCTACCTACTGGTGCGACTCTTTGTCAGAACTCATTGAGGTCTTTGTCAGAACTCATTGAGGTGGAGTCTCCCCTCAAGGATATTCAAATCAGAATTAAAGCACTGAGAATTGCTAATTCTTTATCTGTGATGCGAACATGCAAATTATTTGCCTAAATGCTTAGGCCTCTGGCTTTACGGTCCTAGCCTGCTGGGCACTCTGGTTGAAGTCTTGGTCTGCGGATATGACTTCTAAGTCCAGAATCCTTTCTCTTCCCTTCCAGGGAAAGATTTTATTTGGTCCAGGCCATTATTTCTACGGTTACTGGAGGCAAGGGTGCCTTCCTACCGCAAGATAAGAAGAACAAGTCTAAGGCATGACAATCTTCTTATTTTTTATTCTTTTCGTTCTGACAAATCCTAACAACAACAATCCTCCTCCAAGCCCGAGCAACCCAAGAGTACTTGGAAGCCAGCTCAGTCCTGGAATAAATCCAAGCAAAATAAGAAGCCCGCCAAAAACAAGTTGGCATGAAGGGGCGACCCCGATCCAGGATTGGATCTTGTAGGGGGCAGACTCTCTCTTTTTTTTTCAGACGCCTGGTTCAAGGACGTATAGAATCCGTGGGTCCTGGAGGTGGTATCTCAGGGATACAAGATAGGCTTCAAATGTCATCTGCCAAGGGGCAGATTCCTTCTCTCGAATCTGTCTACCAGACCAGAAAAGAGGGATGCCTTTCTAGGGTGCGTTCGGGATCTATCCTCCTAAGAGTTGTTGTCCCGGTGCCTATTGAAGGAAGAGATTTGGGGTTTTATTTAAACCTTTTCGTGGTCCAAAAGAAGGAGGCAACTTGCTGCCCAATTGTAGAACTAAAGTGCTTAAACAATTTTCTCAGTCTCCCTTCCTTCAAGATGGTTACAATAAGGTCCATCCTTCCTTTGATTCAGGAAGGCCAGTTTATGACCACTATAGATCTGAAGGATGCTTACCTTCATGTTCCAATCCACAGGGAACACTTTAAGTTCCTGAGGTTTGCATTCCTGGACCAGCACTTCCAGTTAATTGCCCTTCTGTTTGGCCTAGCTACTGCTCCAATAATCTTTACAAAGGTTCTGGGGGCTCTTCTAGCCGTTGCCAGAACTCAGGGTATTGCAGTAGCCCAATACTTGGATGATATTCTGGTGCAAGCACCATCCTTTCGTCTCGCGGAAGAATTCTCAGAGTCCCTTCTCAGTCTTCTTTGATCACGTGGATGGAAGATAAACTTGGAAAAAAGTTATCTTATCCCAAGTACCAGGGTGGAATTCCTATGTACTATAATAGACTCCATATCCATGAGGGTATTTCTAACAGACCAGAGATGGTGCAAGCTAACTTCGGCATGTCTTGCCCTCCGAACCTCCTTGAGTTTCTCTGTGGCTCAGTGTATGGGGATGATTGGTCTCATGGTGTCCTGCATTGACATCATTCCTTTTGCCAGGTTCCGTCTCAGACCTTTTACAACTGTGCATGCTGAGACAGTGGAACGGTGATCATTCTGATCTGTCTCTACAGATTGATTTAGACAGCTGGTCGAGAGAATCACTCTCTTGGTGGCTCTGTCCAGATCATCTGTCCCGAGGGACATGATTCTTAAGACCATCCTGGGAGATTGTGACTACGGACGACAACCTATCTGGATGAGGAGCTGTTTGGGGTGCCAGGAAGGCATAGGGGTTGTGGACTCAGGAGGAGTCCTCCCTCCCGATCAATATTTTGGAACTATGGGCAATCTTCAAGGCCTTGAAGGCTTGGCTACTTCTGGGATCGTCCCAGTTTCAGATTCCAATCAAACAATATAACCTTGATGGCTTACATCAACCATCAGGGGGGAATGAGAAGTTCCTTGGCGATGAAGGCAGTATCTCAGATTCTGGAGTGGGCGGAGGCCCATAGCTGTTCGCGGTCAGCGATCCACATTCCAGGTGTGGACAACTGGGTGGCAGATTTTCTCAGCAGGCAAGCCTTCCATCCAGGGGAATGGTCTCTCCATCCCGAGGTGTTTGCAGAGATATGCAGCAAGTGGGGGACTTCAGAGATAGATCTCATGGCATCCCGTCTCAATACCAAGCTACCCAGGTATGTCAAGGGATCTCCAAACGGATCTAATAGATGCACTAGCAGTGCCCTGGAGGTTCAAACTCATATCTTTTTCCTCCAATACTGCTTCTTCCTCGAGTTATGGCCCGCATCAAGCAGGAGATGATTGCTCCATCGTGGCCGCGAAGGACGTGGTTGACGGATCTAGTGGGGATGTCCTCATCTCCTCTGGGGAAGTTACCTTGTCGCAGAGACCTGCTGATACAAGGTCCATTTGTTCATCAAAATCTAGATTCTCTGAGGCTGACTGCGTGGATATTGAACGCTTAGTCTTGGCTAAGATAGGTTTCTCTGAGAGTGTCATTGATACTCTTATTCAAGCTTGTAAACCAGTTACTCTGCGTATCTACCACAAGGTGTGAAGGACCTACTTATTCTGAATTGAAGAGCGTGGTTTTTCCTAGCACAGAGTTAAGGTTGCCAGGATCTCATCTTTTCTCAGAATGGGCTGGAGAAGGGCTTTCCTGCTAGTTCCCTGAGATGACACATTTTTGCCCTGTCGGTTTTATTGCACAAGAGACTGGCTGAGCTTCCAGACGTGCAGTCCTGTTTTAAGGCTCTGATTAGGATCAAACCTGTGTTTAAATCTGGGGCTCATCCTTGGAGCCTAAATCTTGTTCTTCAGGTTTTGCAACAGGTTCCATTTGAGCCTCTGCCTTCCGTTGACATTAAATTGTTATCTTGGAAGGTTCTCTTTTTATTGGCTATTGCCTCTGCGGGCAGAGTTTCTGAGATCTCTGCTTTGCAATGTGAGCCCCCTTATCTGATTTTTCATGCAGATAAGGCAGTTTTACGTACTAACTTACTTCCTAAGGTTGTGTCCGATCGCTACATCAATCAGGAGATTGTGATTCCTTTCTTTTGTCCTAATTATTCTTCATTGAAGGAACGCTTACATCACAATTTGGATGTGGTTTGTGCCTTGAAGTATCTTCAGGCTACTAAGGAGTTTAGACAATCTTCCTCTTTGTTGTCTATTCGGGGAAGCGTAAGGGGCTGAAGCGCTTTCGACTTCCCTATCTTTTTGGTTAAGGAGTGTCATCCGCTTAGCTTACGAGACAGCGGGACATCGTCCTCCTAAGAGGATAATGGTTTATTCCACTAGAGCAGTGGCTTCCTCTTGGGCCTTTTTCAAAATTTCATAAGTTTGATGTTTTTTCTTCGACTGAAGCAGCTTTCGGGAGAAAAGTTTTGCAGGCTGTGGTGCCCTCAGAATAGGGTCCGCCTCTTCCTTTTTGTCCCCTCCCGTTATTCATTCAGTGTCCTCTGGAGCTTGGGTATAGTTTTCCATACAGTAAGGAATGAAGCCGTGGACTCTCCCTATCTTAGGAAGGAAAACATAATTTATGCTTACCAGATAAATTCCTTTCCTTCCGGATAGGGAGAGTCCACGGCCCCCGTTTATTCTTGTCTATGGTCCCCTATTATTTTGTTCTTCTGGAACCATTTATACCCTAATGTTTCTTCTTCTTTTCCTTGTTCCCTCGGCAGAATGATTGGGGTAATGAGGTAGTGAGAGGGATAATTAAGCCTTTGGCTGGGGTGTCTTTGCCTCCTCCTGGAGGCCAGGTGTTGTATTTGCCAACAGTAAGGAATGAAGCCGTGGACTCTCCCTATCCGGAAGGAAAGGAATTTATCTGGTAAGCATAAATTATGTTTTCATGATGATAGATTTTACGTAGCTATGTTGACAAATCCTCATATGATGATAACTCAAAACTTATTGAATCAATTCAATTTTAGGATTTATATTATATCAAAATCCCCAGTAAAGTTCTACCTGTAGCCAACATTCCAAGACTGTTCCGCTTAATGACCCCAGTCTAAAATAAGGATTGGATCAAAGCTAGGGGTTAACCTCTTGGATACCAGAAAGAGCTGCAATGTATCCAAGAAGCTAACAACATTGCTCTTGTGATCTTTGGAAGACTTGATATTGTTGCCGTAGTGACATTTCTAACAAAAGGCCATTTTTATTTTATTTTTTCCTGAGAATTTTCAGACTTTCCAACGCTTTCAATTAGCTGTTTATGAAACCTTAGGACCCCATGATCAAAAACCTGCTGGCATTGAGAGAAATCACGCAAAATCTTTGGAATTGTAATGCAAAACCCTACATAGTGAAATAAACAGCCTTCAAGCTAACATTTGTTTCTATAATTCTTAGAGGGTCCTTCAAATACTGATGAGAGTTTTTATATTGTTTCACCTAAACAGAAGATTTAATTTTACTGTTTTTTTTTCGGACAATTTTCTCTATAAGGCATCGTCTTACATAATTAGAGCTGAACAAAAATGGCCCTGAACCCCCAGAGTCTCAAACAGGTGGTATTGAGTGTCTGACAGTGTCAGAGCAATATCTGTCAAATGAGTTGAAAGATATTTGCAGAGTGTTAGTTTTGATGTAACTACACAGTAGCCCCCAGCCGGAATGAGTATAGAGACCATTAATGCTCTGAGGATCGCGGTATCAATCATACACACATCACGCGCACCTTGTGAAGGACAGGTTATCACTGGCCTGAGCAGAGGCGGAGCACCCACATATTATTTTCATGTTAGATCAATCTGAGCAAATCCGTATTTGTGACTGTTGCTAGTCTGCTCTATCACTGGTGTTATGTCTGCTGTGTTAATGTTTAGTTTAATTCCTGTATAGAAGTTTCTCCCCATCATACTGGTGCTGCTGATGTCTTTTTCAGCCTTATTATTTCCTCTGTTCTGCTCACTGCACTCTCACACCGCCTTCTACGGTATCTTCCCGGTTCAGTTTCTCTCTGTCTCCCTGAGAGATCTTCTGTGCATTTTGTCTACGAAAGCTGGCAAGATGTATCTGGGTGTCAGAAATTGACTTTTAGTTCATCCAGCCGAGCAGTGCTATAAAAATTCAAATTATTGCCAGATTGGTAACTTTTTTTTTTTTTTTTTTTTTGTTCTCTTGTGGGATGTAGTTACTAACAATGTCCCCACCTGATGATCTGCAGTTAAACAGCCAGTGTCTCTTCCCTTGCAAAATCTATTTTTTTATTTTTTTTTTATTTAAAGTTCTATTCTTAAAATCCTAAAGTTATAAAGACAATTTAATGTCTCACTTTTTATTTATGAAATGGTCGGTTATAGACGAAAAGATTGTGAAAGTAGCTTAGATATTATGGCATGACATGAAATGGCTGCACCGAGATAGCAGAGGCTACGGAGACAAATTTGAAATCTAAACTGCACTTTGCATGGGACAAATATA
This sequence comes from Bombina bombina, assembly GCF_027579735.1. Classification (NCBI taxonomy): domain Eukaryota; kingdom Metazoa; phylum Chordata; class Amphibia; order Anura; family Bombinatoridae; genus Bombina; species Bombina bombina. The sequence continues at coordinate 170,566,497 of NC_069508.1, forward strand.
TTTGTGTATATACCTGTATATATATCACAGGAAAATCAACATGTGGTTTTTTTAGTTGTCTTAACACGATTTTTTTTTATTAATTGGTGTTTGTCCCATACTTTATGTTTGTTTATTTTTATTTTTGATTATTTTTTAAATGCCTATGCTATACTGTAAACTTGTTAAAATAATTGAAAATTGAATTGACATTTCGGGGATTTAATCCCCTTCTTCAAAGTGCAAATAAAGACTTTCAAACCCCACAAACATTGCTCCAAAAAACTATTGCCATAGCAACCACTTACTATAAACAACATATTAGACATATCTAAATAGTGGTCTCTATCAGTCTGTGATGAATATCCATATACATGATAAATATAATACGTCCTTTTTTGGCTATCATGTTACTGTACCTCATTGTGGCGATACTTGCAAGAAGTCTTTAGCTTGTATACCTCTTCTGCATTTAAAGGGACACTCAACACCAGAATTTTGTTGTTTTAAAAGATAGATAATCCCTTAAAGGGACACTGAACCCAATTTTTTTTCTTTTGTGATTCATATAGAGCAAGCAATTTTAAACAACTTTCTAATTTACTCCTATTATCAATTTTTCTTCGTTCTCTTGCTTTCTTTATTTGAAAAAGAAGACATCTAAGCTAAAGTGCCAGCCAATTTGTGGTTCAGAACCATGGACAGCACTTGTTTATTGGTGCTGTCCAATCAGCAAGGACAACCCAGGTTGTTCACCAAAAATGGGCCGGCATCTAAACTTAAATTCTTGCTTTTCAAATATAGATACCAAGAGGATAAAGAAAATTTGACAATAGGAGTAAATTAGAAAGATGCTTAAAATTGCATGCTCAATCTGAATCATGAAAGAAAAAATTTGGGTACAGTGTCCCTTTAATTACCAATTCCACAGTTTTGCATAACCAACAAAGTTCTAATAATACACGTTTTCCCTCTGTAATTATCTTGTATCTAAGTCTCAGCAGACTTGCATTTTAGCCAATCAGAGCTGTCTCCATGGTAAATTCACGAGCATGAGCTCAATGCTATCTATATGAAACACGTGAACTAATGCCCTCTAGTGGTGAAAAACTATCAAAATGCATTTACATTAGAGGCGGCCTTCAAGGTCTAAGGAATTAGCATATGAATCTCCTAGGTTTAGCTTTCAACTAAGAATACCAATAGAACAACGCAAAATTGGTGATAAAAGTAAATTGGAAAGTTGTTTAAAATTACATGCCCTATCTGAATCATGAAAGTTTTTTTTGGACTTGACTGTCCCTTTAACAACAATTGTGGTCTGACTACCAAGGGGGATTTGACCCCCTAAATATATATATATATTATAGTCAAGTATCAAAAATGTTTATTTATTTTATAATACTGTGAATCCTTTTTCTATTTTGTCGCTTTCATTGTTTGTGCTTTTGTAGGCCGTATACGCAGCGCTTTACAGCGATACATCTGGAATCCCCTTTGTCATAAAGCACTAAATGTTATTGCAGTTCCAGAAGTACAGAGCATTAATGTTCTGGAGCCAACAAGATCCGATACAGACTGTGTCCTTTCTCTTTAAATAAATAAATAAATAAATAAATAAATAAAAAGTTAAAGGGACATGAAAACCAATTGTTTTCTTTTATGACTCAGATAGAGAATGTAATTTTAAACAATTTTCCAATTTACTTTTATCATCAATTTTGCTTTGTTCTTGTGGTATTCTTAGTTTAAAACTAAACCTAGGAGACTCATATGAAATTTCTTAGCCATTGAAGGCTTATACGAATGCATTTTGACATTTTTTTTCACAACTGGGGGCGTTAGTTCATGTGTGCCATATAGATAACACTTTGTTCACGCCCGTGGGGTTACCTAGGAGTCAGCACTGATTGGCTAAAATGCAAGTCTGTCAAAAGAACTGAAGTAAGGGGGCAGTCTGCAGAGGCTTAGATATAACGCAATCACAGAGGTAAACAGTATATTAACTGTTGGTTATGCAAAGCTGGGGAATGGGTAATGAAGGGATTAGCTATCTTTTAAAACAATACAAATTCTGGTGTAGACTGTCTCTTTAAACAATTTTCCAATTTACTTCTATTATCTAATTTGCTTCATTCTTTTGATATCCTTTGTTTAAAAGCATATCTAAATAGGCTCAGTAGCTAATGATTGGTGGCTGCACATAGATACCTTGTGTGATTGGCTCAATGATGTGCATTTATATTTCTTCAACAAAGGATACCTAAAGAATGAAGCAAATGAAATGGAATGTTCTTTAAAATTGTATTCTCTATCTGAATCATGAAAGAAAAAATGTGGGTTTTATGTCCCTTTAAGTTATCACTATTTAGCATGGGGTAAAATCTAAACCTATTGCCAAGGGGACTAATACATTCATAGGGAATTTTAAATTCATGTTGAATGTTCTATTTATTTATCTATCCAGTATTGTTGGACGTAGATTGCTTCCCCTTTGTAAGTCTACAGATCACCACATTGATTTCCTTCCTGTGATAGTTTGTCCTTGCAAGACGCTTTTTTTTGCTCGATGCGCAGATTAAGCCTATGAAGCAGATCGAATATATGATAGCGAACATCTCTCATAATGTGCACACCCTTGGGGAGAGTGGGAAACTTTTCTGATATGTTACTAAAGAATTATGTCTGTTTAGTTCATACTTCCAAGAAGTCCCCATAGATACGGGTAACACAGCTTTGTTTTAAACAGATAATTGTTTGACATTTGAGACAAGGCTTCTGTATCGAATGATAAACTGGTAGAGCATGAACTCTTCTATGAATTTTGTGTTTGAATGTGTAGCAACCAGTTTTTAATCCCTTTGAGAGTTTTGCCTTTGTCACATTGGCTAATCAAGAAATCTGGCTGCTGAAAAAGAATTATTTGCTCTTTTTTTTTTTTTTTAACGTCCCCCTTTGTCACTACGCAAACAGGGGTGAAGCAAGTGCTCCTCTACACCACAGAGGAGGGTGCTTGATCACATTTGACAGATCATCTATGAAATGAGTTATGAGAAGGTCTTTCATTGATCTGGCTTTTTTCCGGGTCACTGAGCAATAATTCCGAAATGTTTATACAATCTATTGAAATCAATAAACAATTTAGACTAGTGCAGCAGCAGAATGTTTGCCTGGGCAGAGGAAAATTGAAAGTATGACAAAGAATACAGCTGAAGATGTGCATTTTTATCACCGAGACGGCTCTTCTAACTAAATGTGTTTTTCCCCTCTTGTAACATTGTAGTAAGATTCTAACATGAAAATCACAAGTGAGGCATTATTTGCCTACAGATAACATAGTTATTGCTTGCTGTGCAGCGCTATTTCTCATATAACTTACCCTGGCCAGAAATAGATGTTGATCAAAGGAATCTCCTGAACTCTTAAATAAAACTCTTGGCTCAGAAAAATTAAACTCACAGTTAAACATTCTCTATCTTGTACAGAGATTGTGCAGTTAGATTTATTGTGCTCTTGAGAAGTGGAAAGCAGTGCACGTGAGGTCTTATATGTCTGTATTTATACTTGTTCTTACGTGTGTGTGTTTGTCCTTGCTCATGTGTGTGCGTCTATGTTTTTCCCTCTGTATTTGTGTCTGTCTTTATCCTTATGCATAAGCGTGCATCTCTGTCTGGGCTTGTGCATTTGTGTGTGTGTGTTTGTCCTTGTGCATGTGTCTGTGTTTGTCCTTGTGTGCAACTGTGTGTCTTTGTGCATGTGTTTGTGTTTGGTCTTGTGTATGTGTGTGTATCTGTGTGTCTGTTTGTACGTGTGAATGTGTGTTTTTTTCTTCTGTGTCTCTATGACTTTATCCTTATGCCTGTGTGGTTGTCATTAGTGAATGTGTGTTTGTCCTTGTGTGTGTTTGTCTATCTGTGTTTTGCACTTATGTATATCTGTATATTTGCACATCTGTGTGTCTTTGTGTTTACACCAGTCTGTGTGTGTGCCTGCACTCATATTTGTGTGTTAACACAGACACACAAGTTAAAAACAAATGACTGCTGAGCATACTTATTTGTGTTTACATTTATATGTGGCTGTGAGTGTGTGTTTGTGTTTGCACTCTTGAGTATGTGTGTGTTTTACTTGTCTGTACATTGTTTGTGTGTGTTTCTGTATTTGCATTATCATGTGTAGGTTTGTTTGTCTTCATTTATACACGTGTATGTGTGTGTTGGTGTGTGTGTGGGTCTGTGAGTTTATATGATAGCCATATTAAAGATAAACAACATTTTGAGGCTGTATTTACTAGTTATATTTTACACATTCTCTGACACATACACAAGTACGCATACACATACACTCACACATACACAAGTACGCACACACGCATACACATACACTCACACATTCACAAGTACATACACGCATACACATACACTCACACATACACAAGTATGCACACACGCATACACATACACTCACACATTCACAAGTACACACACGCATACACATACACTCACACATTCACAAGTACACACACGCATACACATACACTCACACATACACAAGTACGCACACACGCATACACATACACTCACACATTCACAAGTACACACACGCATACACATACACTCACACATTCACAAGTACACACACGCATACACATACACTCACACATACACAAGTACGCACACACGCATACACATACAATCACACATACACAAGTACGCGCATACATATACACTCACACATACACAAGTATACACACACACACACATACACTCACACATACACAAGTACGCACACACACATACACTCAAACATACACAAGTACGCACACATACATACACTCAAACATACACAAGTACGCACACACACATACACTCAAACATACACAAGTACGCACACATACATACACTCAAACATACACAAGTACGCACACATACATACACTCACACATACACAAGTATGCACACATACACTCACACATACACAAGTACGCACACACACATACACTCACACATACACAAGTACGCACACACACATACACTCACACATACACAAGTACGCACACATACATACACTCACACATACACAAGTATGCACGCATACACTCACACATACACAAGTACGCACACACACATACACTCACACATACACAAGTACGCACACACGCATACACTCACACATTCATAAGTACGCACGCACATACACATACACTCACACATACACAAGTACGCACACACGCATACGCATACACTCACACATACACAAGTACGCACACACACATACACATACACTCACACATACACAAGTACGCACACACGCATACACTCACACATGCACAAGTACGCACACACGCATACACATACACTCACACATACACAAGTACGCACACATGCATACACTCACACATACACAAGTACGCACACACACATACACATACACTCACACATACACAAGTACGCACACATGCATACACATACACTCACACATACACAAGTACACACACACACATACACATACACTCACACATAAACAAGTACGCACACACGCATACGCATACACTCACACATACACAAGTACGCACACACGCGTACACATACACTCACACATACACAAGTACGCACACACGCATACACATACACAAGTACGCACACGCGCATACACATACACAAGTACGCACACACGCATACGCATACACTCACACATACACAAGTACGCACACACGCGTACACATACACTCACACATACACAAGTACGCACACACGCATACACATACACAAGTACGTACACGCGCATACACATACACAAGTACGTATACGCGCATACACATACACAAGTACGTACACACGCATACACATACACAAGTATGCACACATGCATACACATACGCACAAACGCATACGCACACACACATACACATACATTTTATAAATCATTATGCACAACACATTATGTTTATTTCATATTGACTAACCCCTCATGTATCTTACCAGTCCAGGAAGAACGGTTGTTTCCTCTATCTTTTTTACCCATAAAGCCCTAGTGTTAATAGACCTGTCAGCTGCGTCAAGCAATCTGCTTTCAAAAATTCCATTTCCGAGACATAATTGATTTTATTTATTGCAACCTCTAATGATTATGAGGACCTTTTGCAGTTGGCTGCGTCTGCTCTTAATTCTGTGCATAAGCAACTTTGTGCAATATTCAGTCGCTTACAAAATCTCACTGTAATTAAGCAACAGTATTATGGGATTTTAAGATGCTTGGAAAGAAAATATTTATGTGATGCATATGAGACACTAACAGTTACATATATTATTTTTTACATAAATGCTGTTTTACATTCTGTCGAGATGCATGTGAAATGCTGGGCTGTAACAGCTCGTACACAGCTGTATTGGTTGATAGGGATAAGCCTAAAACAGCAACAAAACATTCATATTGTAATATAAAATGTTACTTATAGTAAACAATGCAATATACTTTAATGATTCTTTTTTGTCTCCTTTTCCTGTAAATTAACTTCTGACTTCACAGCCTATCCCGGCCACATATCTATCCAAGTGGTGGCGGTGTTTGGCTATTGAAAACAATTGCAGGAAACAAGTTATTGATGTATTCAGAAATGTTAAAGGGACATGAAACACAAACACTTTCATGATTCAGATAGAGAATACAATTTTAAACAACTTTCCAATTTACGTCTATTATTTAATGTGCTTCCTTCTCGTCTTAACCTTTGCTGAAAGGTTTATCTAGGCAAGCTCAGGAGCAGCAAATAAACCTAGGTTCTAGCTGCTGATTGGTGGCTTCAGATATATAATGATTGTCATTGTCTCACCCATGTGTTCAGTTAGAAACCAGTAGTGCATTGCTGCTCCTTCAACAAATTATACCAAGTGAATGAAACAAATTAGATAATAGAAGTAAATTAGAAAGTTGTTTAAAATTGTATGTTCTACCGAAATCAGGAGAGAAATATTTTGGGTTTCATGTCCTTTTAACCTTTATCTAGTATGTGAACGTATTACCGCAATATCTTGTAATTTCAAGGAGGTTAATCTCACTTTTAAGGGACCTTAAAGGAACATAAAAGTGTGAAGATAAGATGCTGTAATGTGTTATACAGCACCTTATTAGTGTACTTTTTGCATATGATTGTCAGCTCCAGAGCACTACTGGGAGCTAGCTGAGCACATCTGGTGAGCCAGTGACTAGAGGCATATGTTTGCAACCACCTATCAGCAGCTAGCTCCCAGTAGTACATTTCTGCTCCCGAGCCTACCTACTTATGCTTTTCAACAAAGGTTCTTAAAAAGAACAAAGTACATTTCATTCTAGAACTAAGTTCTAAAGTCTCTAAAAATTGCATGCTCTGTCTGACCCGTAAAAATGTAATTTTGACTTTAATGTTCTTTACAATCAGACCTTGTGAATCCGATATAATCCGTCTGAGATGGACTATCCCCACAGCACTGATAGTGAACAGGGATACACACCACAAGCACATGAACACAAGTTGATAGCTGTAGTGAAGCCACGCTTCCAGCCCCAGATAATGATCTCGCATTTCTGCTCATGGTTTTATGTGCAATATATACGCCTGGTGCCCAGCATCTTGAGATTGCTCTGTTTAGTCTGAATAATGCCGGCTTCTGATGGGCTTGGAAAAACAATTCTGATTGGAAGTGAAAACATTTTTTCTTTCATGTAATTAACAAGAGTCCATGAGCTAGTGACGTATGGGATATACATTCCTACCAGGAGGGGCAAAGTTTCCCAAACCTTAAAATGCCTATAAATACACCCCTCACCACACCCACAAATCAGTTTTTACAAACTTTGCCTCCAAGGGAGGTGGTGAAGTAAGTTTGTGCTAGATTCTACGTTGATATGCGCTCCGCAGCAAGTTGGAGCCCGGTTTTCCTCTCAGCGTGCAGTGAATGTCAGAGGGATGTGAGGAGAGTATTGCCTATTGAATGCAGTGATCTCCTTCTACGGGGTCTATTTCATAAGGTTCTCTGTTATCGGTCGTAGAGATTCATCTCTTACCTCCCTTTTCAGATCGACGATATACTCTTATATTTACCATTTCCTCTACTGATTCTCGTTTCAGTACTGGTTTGGCTTTCTACAAACATGTAGATGAGTGTCCTGGGGTAAGTAAGTCTTATTTTCTGTGACACTCTAAGCTATGGTTGGGCACTTTATTTATAAAGTTCTAAATATATGTATTCAAACATTTATTTGCCTTGACTCAGAATGTTCAACTTTCCTTATTTCCAGACAGTCAGTTTCATATTTGGGATTATGCTTTAAATTATCATATTTTGTCTTACCTCAAAAATTTGACTTTTTTCCCTGTGGGCTGTTAGGCTCGCGGGGGCTGAAAATGCTTCATTTTATTGCGTCATTTTTGGCGCAGATTTTTTTGGCGCAAAAATTCATTTCCGTTTCCGGCGTCATACGTGTCGCCGGAAGTTGCGTCATTTTTTGACGTTATTTTGCGCCAAAAATGTCGGCGTTCCGGATGTGGCGTCATTTTTGGCGCCAAAAGCATTTAGGCGCCAAATAATGTGGGCGTCTTATTTGGCGCCAAAAAATATGGGCGTCGCTTTTGTCTCCACATTATTTCAGTCTCATTTTCATTTGCTTCTGGTTGCTAGAAGCTTGATGTTTGGCATTTTTTTTCCCATTCCTGAAACTGTCTTATAAGGAATTTGATTTATTTTGCTTTATATGTTGTTTTTTCTCTTACATATTGCAAGATGTCTCACGTTGCATCTGAGCCAGAAGATACTACAGGAAAACCACTGCCTGCTGGATCTACCAAAGCTAAGTGTATCTGCTGTAAACTTTTGGTAGCTATTTCTCCAGCTGTTGTTTGTATTAATTGTCATGACAAACTTGTTAAAGCAGATAATATTTCCTTTAGTGATGTACCATTGCCTGTTGCAGTTCCCTCAACATCTAAGGTGCAGAATGTTCCTGATAACATAAGAGATTTTGTTTCTGAATCCATAAAGAAGGCTTTGTCTGTTATTTCTCCTTCTAGTAAACGTAAAAAGTCTTTTAAATCTTCTCTCTCTACAGATGAATTTTTAAATGAACACCATCATTCTGATTCTTTGGACTCTTCTAGTTCAGAGGATTCTGTCTCAGAGATTGATGCTGATAAATCTTCATATTTATTTAAGATGGAATTTATTCGCTCTTTACTTAAAGAAGTACTAATTGCTTTAGAAATAGAGGATTCTAGTCCTCTTGATACTAATTCTATACGTTTGGATAAGGTTTTTAAAGCTCCTGCGGTTATTCCAGAAGTCTTTCCTGTTCCTAATGCTATTTCTGCAGTAATTGCTAAGGAATGGGATAAATTGGGTAATTCATTTACTCCTTCTAAACGTTTTAAGCAATTATATCCTGTTCCGCCTGACAGGTTAGAATTTTGGGACAAAATCCCTAAAGTTGATGGGGCTATTTCTACCCTTGCTAAACGTACTACCATTCCTACGTCAGATGGTACCTCGTTTAAGGATCCTTTAGATAGAAAAATTGAATCTTTTCTAAGAAAAGCTTATCTATGTTCAGGTAATCTTCTTAGACCTGCTATATCATTGGCTGATGTTGCTGCAGCTTCAACTTTTTGGTTGGAAACTCTAGCGCAACAAGTAACAAATCGTGATTCTCATGATATTATTATTCTTCTCCAGCATGCTAATAATTTCATCTGTGATGCCATTTTTGATATTATTAGAGTTGATGTTAGATTTATGTCTCTGGCTATCTTAGCCAGAAGAGCTTTATGGCTTAAGACTTGGAATGCTGATATGGCTTCTAAATCAACTCTACTTTCCATTTCTTTCCAGGGAAACAAATTATTTGGTTCTCAGTTGGATTCTATTATTTCAACTGTTACTGGTGGGAAAGGAACTTTTTTACCACAGGATAAAAAATCTAAAGGTAAAAACAGGGCTAACAATCGTTTTCGTTCCTTTCGTTTCAACAAAGAACAAAAGCCTGATCCTTCGTCCTCAGGAGCAGTTTCAGTTTGGAAACCATCTCCAGTCTGGAATAAATCCAAGCCTGCTAGAAAGGCAAAGCCTGCTTCTAAGTTCACATGAAGGTACGGCCCTCATTCCAGTTCAGCTGGTAGGGGGCAGGTTACGTTTTTTCAAAGAAATTTGGATCAAATCTGTTCACAATCTTTGGATTCAGAACATTGTTTCAGAAGGGTACAGAATTGGTTTCAAGATGAGACCTCCTGCAAAGAGATTTTTTCTTTCCCATGTCCCAGTAAATCCAGTGAAAGCTCAAGCATTTCTGAATTGTGTTTCAGATCTAGAGTTGGCTGGAGTAATTATGCCAGTTCCAGTTCCGGAACAGGGGATGGGGTTTTATTCAAATCTCTTCATTGTACCAAAGAAGGAGAATTCCTTCAGACCAGTTCTGGATCTAAAATTATTGAATCGTTATGTAAGGATACCAACGTTCAAGATGGTAACTGTAAGGACTATATTGCCTTTTGTTCAGCAAGGGAATTATATGTCCACAATAGATTTACAGGATGCATATCTGCATATTCCGATTCATCCAGATCATTATCAGTTCCTGAGATTCTCTTTTCTAGACAAGCATTACCAATTTGTGGCTCTACCGTTTGGCCTTGCTACAGCTCCAAGAATTTTCACAAAGATTCTCGGTGCCCTTCTGTCTGTAATCAGAGAACAGGGTATTGTGGTATTTCCTTATTTGGACGATATCTTGGTACTTGCTCCGTCTTTACATTTAGCAGAGTCTCATACGAATCGACTTGTGTTGTTTCTTCAAGATCATGGTTGGAGGATCAATTTACCAAAAAGTTCTTTGATTCCTCAAACAAGGGTAACCTTTCTGGGTTTCCAGATAGATTCAGTGTCCATGACTCTGTCTTTAACAGACAAGAGACGTCTAAAATTGATTACAGCTTGTCGAAACCTTCAGTCACAATCATTCCCTTCGGTAGCCTTATGCATGGAAATTCTAGGTCTTATGACTGCTGCATCGGACGCGATCCCCTTTGCTCGTTTTCACATGCGACCTCTTCAGCTCTGTATGCTGAACCAATGGTGCAGGGATTACACGAAGATATCTCAATTAATATCTTTAAAACCGATTGTTCGACACTCTCTAACGTGGTGGACAAATCACCATCGTTTAATTCAGGGGGCTTCTTTTGTTCTTCCGACCTGGACTGTAATTTCAACAGATGCAAGTCTCACAGGTTGGGGAGCTGTGTGGGGATCTCTGACGGCACAAGGAGTTTGGGAATCTCAGGAGGTGAGATTACCGATCAATATTTTGGAACTCCGTGCAATTTTCAGAGCTCTTCAGTTTTGGCCTCTTCTGAAGAGAGAATCGTTCATTTGTTTTCAGACAGACAATGTCACAACTGTGGCATACATCAATCTTCAAGGAGGGACTCACAGTCCTCTGGCTATGAAAGAAGTATCTCGAATTTTGGTTTGGGCGGAATCCAGCTCCTGTCTAATCTCTGCGGTTCATATCCCAGGTGTAGACAATTGGGAAGCGGATTATCTCAGTCGCCAAACGTTGCATCCGGGCGAATGGTCTCTTCACCCAGAGGTATTTCTTCAGATTGTTCAATTGTGGGGGCTCCCAGAGATAGATCTGATGGCCTCTCATCTAAACAAGAAACTTCCCAGGTATCTGTCCAGATCCCGGGATCCTCAGGCGGAGGCAGTGGATGCATTATCACTTCCTTGGAAGTATCATCCTGCCTATATCTTTCCGCCTCTAGTTCTTCTTCCAAGAGTAATCTCCAAGATTCTGAGGGAATGCTCGTTTGTTCTGCTAATAGCTCCGGCATGGCCTCACAGGTTTTGGTATGCGGATCTTGTCCGGATGGCATCTTGCCAGCCATGGACTCTTCCGTTAAGACCAGACCTTCTGTCACAAGGTCCTTTTTTCCATCCGGATCTGAAATCCTTAAATTTAAAGGTATGGAGATTGAACGCTTGATTCTTGGTCATAGAGGTTTCTCTGACTCCGTGATTAATACTATGTTACAGGCTCGTAAATCTGTATCTCGAGAGATATATTATAGAGTCTGGAAGACTTATATTTCATGGTGTCTTTCTCATCATTTTTCTTGGCATTCTTTTAGAATACCGAGAATTTTACAATTTCTTCAGGATGGTTTGGATAAGGGTTTGTCCGCAAGTTCTTTGAAAGGACAAATCTCTGCTCTTTCTGTTCTTTTTCACAGAAAGATTGCTATTCTTCCTGATATTCATTGTTTTGTACAAGCTTTGGTACGTATAAAACCTGTCATTAAGTCAATTTCTCCTCCTTGGAGTTTGAATTTGGTTCTGGGAGCTCTTCAAGCTCCTCCGTTTGAACCTATGCATTCATTGGACATTAAATTACTTTCTTGGAAAGTTTTGTTCCTTTTGGCCATCTCTTCTGCTAGAAGAGTTTCTGAATTATCTGCTCTTTCGTGTGAGTCTCCTTTTCTGATTTTTCATCAGGATAAGGCGGTGTTGCGAACTTCTTTTGAATTTTTACCTAAAGTTGTGAATTCCAACAACATTAGTAGAGAAATTGTGGTTCCTTCATTATGTCCTAATCCTAAGAATTCTAAGGAGAAATCATTGCATTCTTTGGATGTTGTTAGAGCTTTGAAATATTATGTTGAAGCTACGAAATCTTTCCGTAAGACTTCTAGTCTATTTGTTATCTTTTCCGGTTCTAGAAAAGGCCAGAAAGCTTCTGCCATTTCTTTGGCATCTTGGTTGAAATCTTTAATTCATCTTGCCTATGTTGAGTCGGGTAAAACTCCGCCTCAAAGAATTACAGCTCATTCTACTAGGTCAGTATCTACTTCCTGGGCGTTTAGGAATGAAGCTTCGGTTGACCAGATCTGCAAAGCAGCAACTTGGTCTTCTTTGCATACTTTTACTAAATTCTACCATTTTGATGTATTTTCTTCTTCTGAAGCAGTTTTTGGTAGAAAAGTTCTTCAGGCAGCGGTTTCAGTTTGAATCTTCTGCTTATGTTTTTTGTTAAACTTTATTTTGGGTGTGGATTATTTTCAGCAGGAATTGGCTGTCTTTATTTTATCCCTCCCTCTCTAGTGACTCTTGTGTGGAAAGATCCACATCTTGGGTAGTCATTATCCCATACGTCACTAGCTCATGGACTCTTGTTAATTACATGAAAGAAAACATAATTTATGTAAGAACTTACCTGATAAATTCATTTCTTTCATATTAACAAGAGTCCATGAGGCCCACCCTTTTTTGTGGTGGTTATGATTTTTTTGTATAAAGCACAATTATTCCAATTCCTTATTTTATATGCTTCGCACTTTTTCTTATCACCCCACTTCTTGGCTATTCGTTAAACTGATTTGTGGGTGTGGTGAGGGGTGTATTTATAGGCATTTTAAGGTTTGGGAAACTTTGCCCCTCCTGGTAGGAATGTATATCCCATACGTCACTAGCTCATGGACTCTTGTTAATATGAAAGAAATGAATTTATCAGGTAAGTTCTTACATAAATTATGTTTTTTAAAGACCCAGTAAATACAGTAGATATGCATAATAACAAGACAATGCAATAGCACTTAGTCTGAAATTCAAATGAGTATTATTTCTGACAAATTATGTCTATTTCCACTCCCACTGCATCATGTGACAGCCATCAGCCAATCATAAATACATATACATATATACTGTGAATTCTTGCACATGCTCAGTAAGAAACGGTGACTCAAAGTGTAAATATAAAAAGACTGCACATTTTGTTAATGGAAGTAAATGGAAAGTTGTTTAAAATAACTGCTCTATCTGAATCATGAAAGTTTAATTTTGATGCAGAATTGTCATATGCATAGAAGTATTTGACTTGGGAACAGGACAACAAATAGTCCTTATGTGAACAAGGGGGGTGCAATTAAAACATAACTTATATTATATACAAAAATAAAGAATCATAAAACTGGAAAATTGTATTAAAAAACACACTTAGGATTTCTCATGTAATATTTAACAAGTTAGTAATAGTTATTACTATTGTGCATAATGGGTTGCGTCCCACCAATAGGCCCTTTATAACGCTTTGTATAGGATCTTGTTATCAAACAACCTTAACTGTCACAATGGGTGTATCTGCTTTAGGAAACATAGAATCTGAAATAGTTCATTTCAAATATGACTGATCTGTATATTGCCTGAAAACGATCTCATACATGCTTAATGAATGAGTCTAATGGTAGTATCTATTGTATGAGTAGTGTTGGCTCACTTCATTTGTCTTTATGCAGAGAGAGTACCTGGTCACATATATGTACAAGAGGGGTCATGCAAGGAGATGATTGAGTAGTTCCTTCTACTGTTTCTGGCAATTACATATCTCTCTATGAGGTATAAGTATATAACATGAGTCAACTGGGTGTCTACCATCTAATATAGATCTGGGGTAAACAATATGTGATAATTAGTCCCAAATGGTTGTCACATCCATTATATAATATATCGAGATCTTATTCTGAATTATAGCGCATATAAGAAAAAGGTTTATTAGTAGAGCCCTATATAGATCGGACTGATCTGTGCTTGTGAGATATTATGGCACCGCTTAAATTCACTGCTCAATGTATTGACGAAAATATAATAAAAAGTTACCACGCAGGCCAAGGTAAAATAGGTATTAATCTACAGGGAGTGCAGAATTATTAGGCAAATGAGTATTTTGACCACATCATCCTCTTTATGCATGTTGTCTTACTCCAAGCTGTATAGGCTCGAAAGCCTACTACCAATTAAGCATATTAGGTGATGTGCATCTCTGTAATGAGAAGGGGTGTGGTCTAATGACATCAACACCCTATATCAGGTGTGCATAATTATTAGGCAACTTCCTTTCCTTTGGCAAAATGGGTCAAAAGAAGGACTTGACAGGCTCAGAAAAGTCAAAAATAGTGAGATATCTTGCAGAGGGATGCAGCACTCTTAAAATTGCAAAGCTTCTGAAGCGTGATCATCGAACAATCAAGCGTTTCATTCAAAATAGTCAACAGGGTCGCAAGAAGCGTGTGGAAAAACCAAGGTGCAAAATAACTGCCCATGAACTGAGAAAAGTCAAGCGTGCAGCTGCCAAGATGCCACTTGCCACCAGTTTGGTCATATTTCAGAGCTGCAACATCACTGGAGTGCCCCAAAGCACAAGGTGTGCAATACTCAGAGACATGGCCAAGGTAAGAAAGGCTGAAAGACGACCACCACTGAACAAGACACACAAGCTGAAACGTCAAGACTGGGACAAGAAATATCTCAAGACTGATTTTTCTAAGGTTTTATGGACTGATGAAATGAGAGTGAGTCTTGATGGGCCAGATGGATGGGCCCGTGGCTGGATTGGTAAAGGGCAGAGAGCTCCAGTCCGACTCAGACGCCAGCAAGGTGGAGGTGGAGTACTGGTTTGGGCTGGTATCATCAAAGATGAGCTTGTGGGGCCTTTTCGGGTTGAGGATGGAGTCAAGCTCAACTCCCAGTCCTACTGCCAGTTTCTGGAAGACACCTTCTTCAAGCAGTGGTACAGGAAGAAGTCTGCATCCTTCAAGAAAAACATGATTTTCATGCAGGACAATGCTCCATCACACGCGTCCAAGTACTCCACAGCGTGGCTGGCAAGAAAGGGTATAAAATAAGAAAATCTAATGACATGGCCTCCTTGTTCACCTGATCTGAACCCCATTGAGAACCTGTGGTCCATCATCAAATGTGAGATTTACAAGGAGGGAAAACAGTACACCTCTCTGAACAGTGTCTGGGAGGCTGTGGTTGCTGCTACACGCAATGTTGATGGTGAACAGATCAAAACACTGACAGAATCCATGGATGGCAGGCTTTTGAGTGTCCTTGAAAAGAAATGTGGCTATATTGGTCACTGATTTGTTTTTGTTTTGTTTTTGAATGTCAGAAATGTATATTTGTGAATGTTGAGATGTTATATTGGTTTCACTGGTAAAAATAAATAATTGAAATGGGTATATATTTGTTTTTTGTTAAGTTGCCTAATAATTATGCACAGTAATAGTCACCTGCACACACAGATATCCCCCTAAAATAGTTATAACTAAAAACAAACTAAAAACTACTTCCAAAACTATTCAGCTTTGATATTAATGAGTTTTTTTGGGTTCATTGAGAACATGGTTGTTGTTCAATAATAAAATTAATCCTCAAAAATACAACTTGCCTAATAATTCTGCACTCCCTGTATTCCTTGTTAATATGTCTCACTTAAATTTAATATTCAAGGATTGCTAGTAAGATATTATAAATCGTCTGTAGTGAAATAATATGTATTGCCCAGTTTTTTCATCAGCTGTGATCCTCAGCGTTAATATAAGTAACCTTGTTAGCTAGATTTATTGCCCTCTCAATGTAATCAAAAGCCAGTTATATTAGTTTCTATTACAGAGAACACCTCTATATGTGAGGCTCCGCTACCCAATCTGTCTCTAGTTTAATATATAGATCGTTAGTACAGAGTATATATTAGTTGCTACCACAATAGCTGGCATAAGTCAGACAAAATATATCCAGATCACGTTTACAGTTGTAGCGTCTCTATATGTAAGGCTCCGCTACCCAATCTGTCTCTAGTTTAATATATAGATCCTTTTTTGTCACATTAGTTGTGTTGAATTCACAATATTTTGATATTAGTATACAATTCTCACTTATTCACACTTTTTAAATGCCTATGGATAGGTATATCACTCAAGTTAAGCAAAATTCTCCTAAGATGCCTCCAAAAATCAAAGACAGGAGGAATAAGAATACAGATGTCCCTACAGAAGTGCTTGCGGACACGTCCTTTTCTACATTAGATACACAATCTTTACTGTCACAGTTCTCAGACATGTTTACTCCACAGTTCGACACTATTAATCATATATCTTCAGAGATTGTATCTCTAGCAAATGAAGTTAAAAAATTTGCAACAAAAATGAATGAGGCTGAGGGTAGAATCTCGGATCTAGAAAGTATAGTTGCGAAACAGGATGATAAGATCACAAATTTACAACTGCGCCTGGAGGATCTAGAGTATCGCTCCAGGCGCAACAATATTAGAATTGTGGGCCTACCAGAAACTTCTCAGTTTGAAGACCTTTTGAATTTTACATCTGTTGTGCTCCCGCAAGCGCTAGGCATTCCCTCAAACCAACTCCCCTTAATAGTAGAAAGGGCTCACAGGGTTGGGCCTAGGAACTCTGGGCAAAGTAGTCATACTCAAAGTAGAATGTGCATTTTTAAGCTTTTAAGGTACCAGGATAAGATGGAGTTATTGAAACTATATAAGAAAAACGAGTCATTCATATTAGATAATAATAAGCTGTTATTATTCCAAGATTTTTCGCCGGAAACTTCTGCTAAAAGGAAACTTATGGTACCGTATTGCACAAAAATAATCCAGAAAGGTTTAAAAGCATGGATATCATATCCTGCTAGGATTATGGTTCAAGACAAGGATGGTAGGCGGATAATTAATAATTGTTAGGAAGCTCAGGAATTTATAGAGACTACCCAGTAAAGACATGTTCTCTTTTAAATAAATACTGAAAAATTTACATGGATAGGGTTAATCTATCCTACAAAAGAGATGGTTTAGTTAGATACTTCTATAAGAAAATCTATGGCTATATGGTTTATTTTTGTCTTAAAATTTGGTTATGCTGGTCAATCGCTCTGTATATAATAATGAATCAGTTTAGTTTGTTTTTTAATTTAGGAGGGTTTTTTTTTTTTTTTTTTTGCCTGCGTGGTAACTTTTTATTATATTTTCGTCAATACATTGAGCAGTGAATTTAAGCTGTGCCATAATATCTCACAAGCACAGATCAGTCCTATCTATATAGGTCTCTACTAATCAACCTTTTCCTTATATGCGCTATAATTCAGAATAAGATCTCGATATATTATATAATCGATGTGACAACCATTTGGGAATAATTATCACATATCGTTTACCCCAGATCTATATTAGATGGTAGACACCCAGCTGACTCACATTATATACTTACTAGTCCTAAAGCCCGTTCACACGGGCCGTGTTGTATTATATTTAATATTTTAATCTCTCTCTCTCTCTCTCTCTCTCTCTCTCTCTCTCTCTCTCTCGCGATCAGCTGCAAGAGTTTGTCTGAACTGCGCATGACGGCTTCAGACAAACTCTTGTGTTTTTTAATACAATTTTCCAGTTTTATGATTCTTTATTTTTGTATATAATAAAAGTTATGTTTTAATTGCACCCCCCTTGTTCACATAAGGACTATTTGTTGTCCAGTTCAGTGTTCCTTCTAAGGCCTGATTTTGTGAGTGGCCCAGCAGTGTAACAGTTAATTAGTGAACCACACCCCGCTGTTAGTAAACACTACATAATACAGACAGCAAGGTATGGTTACCTTATTAACTGTTTCACTGCTTTGCCGCTCACAAAATCTGGTCTTAGAGGGAACACTGGTCCAGTTCCCAAGTCAAATACTTCTATGCATATATGACAATTTTGCATTGAATATCCCAACCGACTGAGTGCTGTTTTTTGTAGTCTTTTTTGAGGACTAGGTTCTCTTTTCCTATCCTCAATCCTTGTGTATAAATGTCGTCTACTACAAAGCACCACACCTAATCCTCTATATTACTAGTGGACACTATTAGTGTTACTAAGGTTTGGGTAATTACAGTCTGTAGTGACATTGGTCACATCTTTTAGTTCAAAGTTTAATTTTGACTTGAGTGTCACTTTAAAGCAGATAAAGTGGGGATACCGGGTAAACATGCACCCATAAATGTAAATAAGCAAACTACCAAACAGCAGTAAATCCTGCTAATGGATAGACATAGGCAATGGTCAAGCACTATTTACAACATATAGTTTAATGCTTTTAAAAAAGGGTCAGTGCTTACTGTCCCTTTAAGTCTGTAGTTTTGTAAGACTAAGCAGAACCAGCATGGGGAGAAATCGCCCTACAGGGTTTTTTTCCGGAACACGGTCAGAAACTCCAATGAGTGCAGATCCACAAAAAAGCAGTAACTGCTACGCAAGCCTACCCGGAGAGCATTAGCATAGCAGATCAGGCCAAAACACTACACTTTTATATTGGAACTAATAACATTTATATTTTTTTATTTTTACACTGACTAAGTAGAGCCTGCAATTTTTGTACTTCTCTAGAAATCACCCTACCCCTGTTCGCCACGGAACATTTTGCCAGATGGGTGGCATTATAAAATAGCTGGGTGGGGACAGGGTAATACTTTTCATTATTATTTATAAGTGCTACTTAAGGTATCCAAAGCTAATTGCATAATTTAACATAAATTAGAGTAATGATAATTTGTGCAACAAACGTTTAAAAAGTGAAATATTAGCTAATTTATTCTAAAATGGAAAGAAGAGATCGCACAGAAACTCTAAGTGCAGTATATTTATTACAAATTGTATAAAACACCGTAGCCCCAACCCTTTTTCAGAGCTACTCACAAGAAATACCCTCAAACATATGAGGTATGTAATGACAGTTCCAGCAAGCGGGATGTACCCGAAATTGCATCCTCCTGAAGGTGGCAGAGATGTCTCTCAAAAACGTCCACCGGAGCTGTTTACTCTAGGAAGTTCTTTTCAGTGCCGTTTGCTCAAAATAATCCAACAAATATCCTCCAGGAACGGACTCTCGTGTTATAGTATTCAAGAGTTAAAGGGATAGTAAACCCAAAAAATTTCTTTCATGATTCAGGTAGAGAATACAATTTTAAACAACTTTCTAATTTCTTTCACTCTCTTGGTATCAATTGTTGAAGGAGCAGCAATGCACTACTGGTTTCTAGCTGAACACATGGGGTGAGCCAATGACAATCGGTATATTTATGCAGTCACCAATCAGCAGCTAGACCCTAGGTTCTATGCTGCTCCTGAGCTTTTATAGATACATTTTTCAGCAAAGAATAACAAGAGAAGGAAGCAAATTAAATAATAGAAGTAAATTGGAAAGTTGTTTAAAATTATTTTCTCTATCTGAATCATGAAAGAAAATTTTTGGGTTTCATGTCCCTTTAACCAGTCCAACTAAGCGTGATAACGTCAATAGCGTGACGTGAAGGGGGCGTGCCTGACGTGTTTCACGGAAGTGACTCCGCTTCATCAGAGGCAAAATTAGCTAATTTATCTTAATATTGGCTTACATTGTAGCTGGGTGGTTGGAAAATCAGCCAAGTGGTTAGCACTGCCCAGCGTTCTGACTGTCTGGTATCTGTACCCGTCTAATTCTAACGGGTAAAAGCGAGATGTGACAGCCAGTTATTCATATGTGCTATGTATCTGATCCTGAGGTTTTTATTTGTTGACTGTGTTATGGCTTAACGGGGGGTATCACAGTCCCTCCAGGAGCTAGAACGACTTGTAAAGTTATGTGCCTGAACTATATTTGTACACCGCAATGAAAAGAAAAGAAAAAAAGATTTTCTTACATCTTAGGCCTTGTGGCATTATTTCCCTTTTTAATGGATTTAACAGCACAATTTCAAATGTTGTTTAGGCTTTGGGGTTATTTGCAAAAGTAGACTGTAACGATGCCAGTAAATCTAATTAAGATAAGTGGTGATACCGGCTTGAATCATTTAGATTCTGCCTGAGCATAGATTTAACATTCCACAGTGCACAGCTCCGACTAGTGGTTCTGTTCTGTTCATTCTGTCTAATGCGTTTCATTAAAACAATGTTATTACAACATTTCTTTACATATAGCAAATTGCAGTTTTAAAACATATTTATAGGAAAATCGTAAGTTTCAAAACTGCTAAATTGTGAATCAGATCCATGTTTTCTCCGAGAACCGAACATAACTACAGCACCATTAGGGCACTAAAGATAGGGAAAGGGAGAAATGAATTTCATATTTATTAATTTGCTCATTTTTTTAATAAACACATTTAGGAAATAAATGTTCATTTGTTTGCAAACAAGGTAACAAAAGCACATTTGCACATCTCAGTAGCTTGTTCGCTCTCTTTTTAGACAATAATATACAAGAAGCAAAATAATTAAAAATTAAACCGCGTCTTTTAGCCCAATTTATGCTTTTCCCAGAAAACTTTCCTGGAGGTTAGTCTAGTCCTGTAATACCAGGTACACAAGATGACAGCAAGGTACCAGCATGATGTAGATAGTTGCAGATTGGTAAGTATGTTCCCTAGACTGTGCTTGGAACATATGTATCAACGAGTGCCTGTGATTCTGGGACGGGTCACTTGCATGTGACGCAGATAACATGTCACATAGGTACCGTACAGTAGGGTGCAATTTTCTTGTATGTACCTTTCACAAGTACTTTGCAAGCAAACTTTATACATAAGATACAATGTAAAATTATAATTTTGTTACCATCATTTACAAGGTTTTGCAAATTAAGAACAGTTCAGGGATGCACCTCTTGAAAGCTTGTTGGAACCCATGTTCCAGTTCTCCTATGCTGTGAGCAGTTAGGGATATATGTAAAAAAGCTTGTGTTCAGTACTAATCAGTCACTGTGTAGCATGTTGTAGCGTCAGTGAAATATATCACCATACTTGGGTTTTTCAACAAAGGATACCAACAGAAGGAAGTGAATTGGAAAGTTGTTTAAAATTGTATTCTCTGCATGAATCATGAAAGAAAAATCCTGACTTTATTTTCTTTTAAAGTGACTGTTTATTCAGAAAAGTGCCTAATAAGAGTGAATTTTACTCAAAGCTGCTGCATGAACACCATTTCAAACAGGCTGAACTATATTCCACCCAACCCCAGCGGTTGACTTCTGTTGTTACCTCTTGTTTGCATTGTTTTTCTTTAAACAAGCAGGATTGAAACTTTCAGTATAAGTAGTGGTTTCAATAGGCAAAAGCAGCTATCTTATACAAAAAATAAAGGTAAAGTAACTAGTTTTAGAAATAATTAAAGGGACAGTGTAGTGTAACATTTCCTCCCCTTTAATATGTTTTCAATTATCCTTTTATTTCCTAAGATGTGGAGAGTCCACAATGTCATTCAATTACTAGTGGGAATATCACTCCTGGCCAGCAAGAGGAGGCAATCAGCACTACAGCAAAGCTGTTAAGTGTCACTCTCCTACCCATAATCCCCAGTCATTCTCTTTGCCTCTGTCAATGGAGGAGGTGAAGTTTGGTGTCTGAAGAAATTAATTCCTTTTTCGGGTACGTTTCCTTGCAAGCAAGGATTTGGGTTTAGCCGAGTCCACGTCAATCTCTTCAGTAGAGTAGTGGTGGCTTTTAAGCAGTTAGGAAGTTGTGAGGTAGTCCTTGCTTTGTTTCCTAACACATTGCTGCCCATGGTACAGAAAACCAGAGTTGGTTACTCTGTTCTCTCTTTTTCTACAGGTCACTGTAAGGAGTTTGTGTCCTTTCAAGCCTTGTGAGCTGTCTTCCTGCCAGACAGCTAGACTGCAGGTAAGTGCTTTTGTCTTCTAGGTCTTGGAGACTTGCACTTCAGAAGAATGCCATATGCAGTAAATTGGACATTTTTTAAATTCTTTATAGAGGATTCTCTTTGGCAATGGGCAGGTACCTTATGCATGTTGAGACTAGGGGTTAATTTTCCCTTTATTGGGACGTTTTTCCTCTTTGGGCTAATTTTGTTGAAAAACTTTATTAGTATGTGTGTGGGGCTTATGTTTTATACAGGGATTTATGTATAAACTTAAAATTTGGCAGTTGGTTTTCTGAGCTAGAACAGGCTAACTGACAGACTGCTTGAGTGTTTGTGTAAATTTAGCTCCGGTGTTGTAGGCAGAGGGAAACGCGCACCTTTTACTTGCTGCGTAGTTTCCTCTCTCTGCCGGTCATGTGACTTCTTTCTGCTGCGGATATTCATGGAGCGGAGCAGCGTCATTGAATTTCAGTCTCTTCAGTGTCGATTTACTATACGATCATTTTAGAGACTTCTGGCAGCCAAATAGTGTATGTGTTACGGTAAGGCACCTCAGCCTGTCTGAGGTGTAGGGGGCCTGATTGTTTTTTTATCTTAAATAATTTTTCCATAACGTTAAGCGGCTGTGGTATTAAAAATTCTTAAAGTGACAGTGTATTAAAAACATTTCTACAATTTCTACAATTTTGGGAATTTTTTTATTTACTATTATGGACATGGAAGACTTTGTGTCTTTTAACAAATGCTTGTTATGCCTAGAGGCACAAATTGTTTTGCCTATGCAATTCTGTGCTGCAAGCTTAGCTAGAGCACTTCATTTTAAAGATAAATTGTTGCCCGCTGAGCCCAATGTCTCTCAGGATAATGCTGTTCAGGCAATGTCACAGCTTTCTCCTCAAATGTCCCAAGCCGCAATGGTGTCACATACAGTGCCCTGCAGTTCCTCTCAGAATCCTGGAGGATTTTATTTGCCTGCAAATTTTGCTGCACATGTATCTTCTGCGGTATCTGCGGCATTATCTGCTTTTCCTATACTGGGAAAACGCAAGAGGAAAATTAGACATTCAGATAGTAAGGTTTCTGTTCTACCTACTGCTATGCAGGTTGCCCTCCCTCATAAGTCTGATGAGGAGGATACGTCAGTTGCCTCTGAGGGGGAAATCTCAGATTCGGACAGTATTATTCCTTCATCTGATAGTGAAGAAGTAAACTTCAGATTTAAGCTTGAACACCTTTGTGTACTGTTAAGGGAGGTATTGGCTACTTTGGACGACTCCAATACTTCTGTCGTTGTCAACCCTAAGAATTTAGTAAACTTAATAAATACTATGATGTTCCTTCCTCTGTGGAAGTTTTTCCTGTCCCAGATCGTGTGACTGAGATTATTTCACAGGAATGGGAGTAGTCAGGGATTCCTTTGTCCCCGTCTCCCGTATTTAAAAAGATGTTTCCTGTTGCTGACTCCATTAAAGATTCTTGGTTCACGGTGCCTAAAGTAGAAGGGGCTATTTCTACTCTGGCTAAGAGAACTACAATCCCTATAGAGGATAGCTGCACCTTTAAGGATCCCATGGACAAAAAGCTGGGAGCTTATTTGAAGATGTATGTTCATCAAGGTCTTCAATGGCAACCTGCAGTTTGTATTGCAACAGTAGTAGTGTATTGCAAGTGCGGCATCTTATTGGTGCAACGCCTTGTCTGAATCAATTTTAGTAGAGACTCCATTGGAGAAGATCCAAGATAGGATTAAGGCTCTCAAACTAGCCAATTCCTTTATTTCTGATGCTAACATGCAAGTTATTAGACTGGGAGCCAAGATGTCTGGCTTTACTGTCCTAGCCCGAGGGGCATTGTGGATAAAATATTGGTCAGCTGATGTTACCTCTAAGTCCAAGCTTTTGGGCGCTTCCTTACAAGGGTAAGACCTTGTTCGGACCTGGTCTGGCAGAAATAATTTCTGATATTATGTGTGGAAACGGGTCTTTTCTACCGCAAGACAAGAAGAACAGACTCAAAGGACGTCAAATTAATTTTCGTTCCTTTTGTAACTTCAAAGGTCAAAAGTTTTCCTCCCCCTCTTCCAAGCAGGAGCAGTCCAAGTATTTTTGGAAGCCCAATCAATCTTGGAATAAGGGGAAGCAATCAAAGAGACCCTCAGCTGAGTCTAAGTCAACATGAAGGGTCAGCCCCCATTCCGGGATCGGATCAAGTGGGGGGCAGACTTTCCCTGTTTTGTCAAGCATGGTGATGAGATGTCCTAGATCCTTGGGCTGTTGGTCATAGTTTCTCAGAGTTACAAAATAGAATTTAAAACTTTCCCTCCCAGGGGCAGATTCCACCTCTCAAGATTATCTGCAGACCAGGTAAAAAGAGAGGCATTCTTGAACTGCATTCACGACCTTTCCTCCCTGGGAGTGATTGTTCTAGTTCCAGTAAGGGAACAGGGTCTAGGATTCTATTCAGATCTGTTCGTTGTGCCCAAAAAAGGGAACTTTTATTTCTTTCTTGCCTCTCTCTACAGTCTACCGTTTCGGCCATCAGTGGCTTAATGTATGGAGGTAATTGGTCTGATGGTCGCTTCCATGGACATCATTCCCTTTGCTCGATTCCATTTAAGAGCTCTGCAATTATGCATGCTCAGACAATGGAACGGAGACCATTTGGATCTGTCTTACAGGATAGATCTAGACCAATCGACAAGAGACTCTCTCCCATGGTGGCTTTTTCAGGACCATCTGTCTCAGGGCACATGCTTCCAAAGACCTTTCTGGGTGGTTGTGACCACGGACTCCAGCCTGCTAGGCTGGGGAGCAGTCTGGGACTTGTTAAAGGCGCAGGGACTATGGACTCGAGAAGAGTCTGTTCTCCTCATAAACATCTTGGAATTGAGAGCGATTTACAATGCTCTGATGGCTTGGCCTCAATTGTCCTTAGCCCAGTTTATCAGGTTTCAGTTGGACAACATCACCTCAGTGGCTTACATCAACCACCAGGGAGGAACTTGGAGTTCCTTAGCCATGAAGGAGGCGGCACAGATTATTCAGTGGGCGGAAGCTTACAATTGTTGTCTATCTGCCATCCACATTCCTGTAGTGGACAACTGGAAAGCGGATTTCCTGAGCAGACAGACATTTCATCCCGGGGAGTGGGCTCTCCATCCGGAGGTGTTCTCCAGGTTAACCCTCAAATGGGGGATGCCGGAGTTGGTTCTGATGGCATCTCGGCAGAACGCCAAGCTTCCAAGGTACGGTTCAAGGTCAAGAGATCCTCAGGCCGCTCTGATAGATGCTTTGGCAGTTCCTTGGGATTTTGGTCTAGCATACCTGTTTACTCCGTTTGCACTCCTTACACGAGTTATTGCTCGTATCAAACAGGAGAGAGCATCAGTAATTCTAATAGCTCCTGCATGGCCTCGCAGGATCTAGTGAAGATGTCATCTCGGCCACCTTGGAGGTTGCCTTTGAGGAAGGACCTACTAACTCAGGGTCCATTCCTCCATCCAAATCTCGTTTCTCTGAAGCTGACTGCTTGGAGATTGAACGCTCGCAAGCCTGTTACTCGAAAAATTTACCATAAGGTATGGCGTAAATAGCTTTATTGGTGTGAATCTAAGGGCTACTCTTGGAGTAGGGTCTGGATTCCTAGAATTTTGTCTTTTCTCCAGGAAAGTCTGGAGAAAGAGTTGTCAGTCAGTTCTCTGAAAGGTCAGATTTCTCCATTATCTATTTTGTTACACAAGCGTCTGGCAGATGTTCAATCTTTTTGTCAGGCCCTGGTCAGAATCAGGCCTGTGTTTAAACCTGTTGCTCCTCCTTGGAGCCTTAATCTTGTTCTTAAATTTTTGCAGCAGGCTCAGTTTGAGCCAATGCATTCCATAGATATTAAGTTGCTATCTTAGAAGGTTTGTTTCTTATTGCTATCTCTTCTGCTCAGAGAGTTTCAGAACTCTCGGCTTTGCAGTGTGATTCGCCTTACCTTATCTTTCATGCGGATAGGGTGGTTCTTCTAAATTGGGGTTTCTTCCTAAATTGTTTTCGGATAGAAATATTAATCAGGAAATTGTTGCTCCTTCTCTCTGTCCCAATCTTTCTCATAAGGAACGTCTGTTGCACAACTTGGATGATGTGCATGCTCTAAAATTCTACCTACAGACGACTAAGGATTTTCACCAGTCTTCTGCCCTGTTTGTTTGTTTGTTTCTCAGAAAAACGTAAGGGTCAAAAGGCTACTGCTACTTCTCTTTCCCTCTGGTTGAGAAGTATAATTCATTTTGCTTATGAGACTGCTGGACAGCAGCCACCTGAGAGAATTACAGCTCATTCCACTAGGGCTGTCTCCTCTTCTTGGGCTTTCAAAAATGTAGCTTCTGTGGAACAGATTTACAAGGCTGCAACTTGATCCTCTCTGCATACTTTATCCAAATTTTCCAAATTTGACACTTTTGCCTTCCGCTGAGGCCTCTTTTGGGAGAAAGGTTCTTCAAGCAGTGGTGCCTTCTGTTTAGGTCTGCCTGTCTTGTTCTCCCTCCCTGTTCATTCTGTGTCCTCTAGCTTGGGTATTGGTTCCCACTAGTAATTGAATGACGTTGTGGACTCTCCATATCTTAGGAAAGAAAACAAAATGTATGCTTACCTGATACATTTGTTTCCTTCCGGATATGGAGAGTCCACAACCCCACCCTTTATTAAGACAGTTATTTTTGACTAAACCTCAGGCACCTCTACACCTTTGTGTTATTTATTTTCCATTTCCCTTCGGTCGAATGACTGGGAATTATGAGTAGGGGAGTGACACTTAACATCTTTGCTGTGGTGATCTTTGCCTCCTCCTGCTGGCCAGGAGTGATATTCCCACTAGTAATTGAATGATGTCGTGGACTCTCCATATCCGGAAAGAAAGAAATTTATCAGGTAAGCATTAATTTTGTTTTTACATGATGCAGTGTATGAACTTGTTTACAAACAGCTGCTTTACATTTATTTTGTCATTTTAAATAGCTGATTTTGTCTTTTGAAACTGCCAGCTATAGTAACAGTTTCAATAAAACATAATTTATGCTTACCTGATAAATTTATTTCTCTTGTAGTGTATCCAGTCCACGGATCATCCATTACTTATGGGATATATTCTCCTTCCCAACAGGAAGTTGCAAGAGTCCACCCACAGCAAAGCTGCTATATAGCTCCTCCCCTAACTGCCATTACCAGTCATTCGACCGAAAACATGCAGAGAAAGGAAAACCATAGGGTGCAGTGGTGACTGTAGTTTAATGGAAAAATTACCTGCCTTAAAGTGACAGGGCGGGCCGTGGACTGGATACACTACAAGAGAAATAAATTTATCAGGTAAGCATAAATTATGTTTTCTCTTGTTAAGTGTATCCAGTCCACGGATCATCCATTACTTATGGGATACCAATACCAAAGCTAAAGTACACGGATGATGGGAGGGACAAGGCAGGTACTTAAACGGAAGTTACCACTGCCTGTAAAAAACCCTTTCTCCCAAAAATAGCCTCCGAAGAAGCAAGGTATCAAATTTGTTAAATTTGAAAAAGTATGAAACGCAGACCAAGACTCCGTCTTGTAATCTGTTCAACAGAAGCCACATTTAAAAAAGGCCCAAGTGAAAACCACAGCTCTAGTAGAATGAGCTGTAATCCCTTCAGGAGGCTGCTGTCCAGCAGTCTCATAAGCTAAATGAATTATGCTTTTTAACCAAAAAGACAGAGAGGTTGCTGAAGTCCTTTAACCTCTCCTCTGTCCAGAATAGACAACAAACAAGGTGAATGTTTGATGAAAATCTGTAGTAGCTTGTAAGTAAAACTTTAAAACACGAACCACGTCCAAATTGTGTAATAGACGTTCCTTCTTTGAAGAAGGATTAGGATACAAGAATGGAACAACAATCTCTTGAGTGATATTCTTGTTAGATACCACCTTAGGTAAAAACCCAGGTTGGTACACAGGACTACCTTATCCGTACGGAGAACCAGATAAGGAGAATCACATTGCAACGCAGATAACTCGGAGACTCTATGAGCCGAGGAAATAGCTACCAAAAAGGAACTTTCCAAGATAGAAGTTTGATATCTATGGAATGAAAAGGTTCAAATGGAACTCCTTGAAGAACCTTAAGAACCAGCTTTAAGCTCCATGGCGGAGCAACATTTTTAACCACAGGCTTGGTTCTAACCAAAGCCTGACCAAATGCCTGAACGTCTAGAATACCTGCCAGACGCTTGTGCAAAAGAATAGACAGAGTAGAAATCTGTCCTTTTAAAGAACTAGCTGACAACCCTTTTCTCAAAATCATCTTGGAGAAAAGATAATATCCTGGGAATCCAGACTTTACTCCATGAGTAACCCTTGGATTCATAACAATAAGATATTTACACCATATCTTATGTTAAATTTTCCTAGAGACAGGCTTTTATGCCTGTATTAAGGTATCAATTACTGACTCGGAGAAGCCATGCTTTGATAACATCAAGCGTTCTGTCTCCAGGCAGTCCATCTCAGATTAGTTATATTTAGATGGTTGAAAAGACCCTGAGGTAGAGGGTCCTGTCTCAGAAGCAGAGACCGTGGTGGAAAGGATGACATGTCCACCAGATCTGCATACCAGGTCCTGCGTGGCCACGCAGGCGCTGTCAAAAGCACCAAAGCACTCTCCTGCTTGATTTTGTGCAAACCCCTCCGGAGGGAATTCCCACTCCCCCGGATGAAAAGTCTGACGACTTAGAAAATCTGTCTCCCAGTTCTCAACACCTGGGATAGGGATAGCTTTTAGACAAGAGTGAGTCTCTGTCCAGTGAATTATTTTAAGACTTCTAACATTGCTAGGGAACTTCTGTTCCCCCTTGATGGTTGATGTAAGCCACAGTCGTGATATTGTCCGACTGAAATATGATGTACCTCAGAGTTGCTAACTGAGGCCAAGTCTGAAGAGCATGGAATATCGCTCCCAGTTCCAGAATATTCATTAGAAGGAGGGTCTCCTCCTGAGTCCACTATCCCTGAGCCTTCAGGGAGTTCCAGACTGTATCCCAACCTAAAAGGCTGGCATCTGTTGTAACAATTGTCCCATCTGACCTGCGGAAGGTCATACCCTTGGACAGATGGACCCGAGATAGTCACCAGAGAAGAGAATCTCTGGTTTCTTGGTCCGGATTTAACAGGAGAACAAATCTGTGTAATCCCCGTTCCTCTGGCTGAGCATGCATAGTTGCAGTGGTCTGAAATGTAGGCGTGCAAACGGTACTATGTCCCTTGCCGCTACCATTAAGCCGATTACATTCATGTACTGAGCCACCAACGGGCGCGGATGGAATGAAGAACACGGCAGAAATTTAGAAACTTTGACAACCTGGACTCCGTCAGGTAAATTTTAATTTCTACAAAATCTATCAGAATCCCTAGGAGGGAAACCCTTGATATTGGGGATAGAGAACTCTTTCCTTGTTCACTTTCCACCCATGCGATCTCAGAAATGCCAGTACTACGTCCGTATGAGACTTGGCAACTTGGATGTTTGACGCCTGTATCAGGATGTCGTCTAAATAAGGGGCCACTTCTATGCCCCGTGGCCTAAGGACCGCCAAAGTGACCCCAGAACCTCCATAAAGATTCTAGGGACTGTAGTTAACCCAAAGGAAAGAGCTACAAACTGGTAATGCCTGTCTAGAAAGGCAAACCTGAAAAACCGATGGTGATCTTTATGCATCGTAATGTGAGGATAAGCATCCTTCAAATCCATTGTAGTCCTCTATTGACTCTCCTGGATCATAGTTAAGATGGTACGAATAGTTTCCATCTTAAATGATAGAATTCTAAAGAATTTGTTTAAGATCTTTTAGATCCAAAATAGGTCTGAAGGTTTCCTTTCCTTGGGAACCACAAACCGATTTGAGGAAAACTGTGTCCCTGTTCCTCTATTGGAACTGAATGGGTCACGTACACAATGCAAGAATGTCTCTTTCTTTATCTGGTTTGCAGATAAATGTGAAAGGCAAAAACTCCCCTTTTTTGGGGGGGAAAGCTTTGAAATCCAGAAGATATCTCTGGGGTATAATTTCCAATGCCCAGGGATCCTGGGCATCTCTTGCCCACGCCTGGGCGAAGAATGAAGTCTGCCCCCTATAGGATCCGTTACCAGATAGGGGTCCGTTCCTCATGCTGTTTTAGAGGCAGCAGCAGGCTCCTTGACCTGCTTATCTTTGTTCCAGGTCCGGTTGTCTCCAGACCGCCTTGGACTGAGCAAAAGTTCCCTCTTATTTTGCCTTAGAGGAAGTTGATGCCACACCTGCCTTGAATTTTCGAAAGGCACGAAAATTAGGCCTTTTTTGTCCCTTGATTTGGACCTGTCCTGAGGAAGGGCATGATCTTTTCCTCCAGTGATATAAGTAATAATCTCCTTCAAACTAGGCCTGAATAGGGTCTGCCCCTTGAAGGGAAGTTAAGTAGCTTATTTATTAAAGTCACGACAGCTGACCATGATATAAGCCATAGCGCTCTGCGCGCCAGTATAGTAAAAAACTGAATTCTTAGCCGTTAGTCTAGTCAAAGGAACAAAGGCATCAGAAAACAAAGGAATTCGCTAGCTTAAGTGCTCTAAGCTTGTCAAATATATTCATCCAATGGAGCCTGTAAAGCCTCATCAAGAGACTCAAACCAGAACGCCGCAGCAGCAGTGACAGGAGCAATGCGTGCAAGGGGCTGCAGGATAAAACCTTGTTGAATAAACATTTTTTATCCATTGGATCTAAAAAAACACAACAGTCCTCGCCAGAGGTAGTGGTACGCTTAGCTAGAGTAGAAACTCTTCTCTCCACCTTAGGAACTGTCTGCCATAAGTCCCGTGTGGTGGCAACTATTAGAAAACATTCTTCTAAAAAATAGGAGGGGAAGAGAACGGCACACCTGGTCTATCCCATTCCTTATGAAAAATTTTAGTAAACCTCTTTAGGTATTGGAAAAACATAAGTACACACCGGCACTGCATATTATTTATCCAGTCTACACAATTTCTCTGGCACTGCGATTGTACACATTCATTCAGAGCAGCTAAAGCCTCCCTGAGCAACAAGTGGAGGTTCTCAAGCATAAATTTTAAATGTAGAAATATCAGAATCAGGTTAAATCATCTTCCCTGAGTCACAAATATCACCCACAGACTAAGCATATTGTGAGGTAGTATCAGACATGGTTCTTAAAGCGTCTGTATGCTCTGTATCTACCCCCAGAGCTGTTTTGCTTTCCTTTAATTTCAGGTAGTCTGACTAATACTGCTGCCAGTGTATTATACACAACCTTTGCCATGTCTTGTAAAATAAACGCTATGGGCGCCATTGATATACTTGGCGCCATTTGAGCGTGAGTCCCTGGAGCGGGAGTCAAAGGGTCTGACACGTGGGGAGAGTTAGTCGGCATAACTTCCCCCTCGACAGAATCCTCTGGTAAAATAAACGCTATGGGTGCCCTTGATGTACTTGGCGCCATTTGAGCGTGAGTCCCTAAAGCGGGAGTCAAAGGGTCTGACACGTGGGGAGAGTTAGTCGGCATAACTTCCCCCTCGACAGAATCCTCTGGTGATAATGTTTTTAAATACAAAAAATGATCTTTATTGTTTAACATGAAATCAGTACATCTGGTACACATTCTAAAATGGGGTTCCACCATGGCTTTAAACATAATAAACACAGAGCCTCCTCTATGTTAGACATGTTAGAACTAATAAAGAGACTAGTAAGCTTGGAAAACACTTTAAATCAAGTTAACAAGCAAATATAACAAACGTTACTGTGCCTTTAAGAGAAACAAATTTTGTCAAAATTTGAAAAACAGTGAAAAAAGGCAGTAAATCAAACGAAATTTTTACAGTACATGTAATAAGTTAACAGAGCATTGCACCCACTTGCAAATGGATGATTAACCCCTTAATGCAAAAAACAGATAAAAAAAAAAAATAAAAAAAAAAAAACGACATTTTTTTAAACAGACACAACAAAACTGCCACAGCTGAGCTGTGGATTACCTTCCCTATAACTGTTTCTATGCAAAATTTAAGCCAGCCATGTGGAAAAATTAGGCCCTAATAAGTTTTATCACCAAACATATGTTAAAAAACGATTAAACATGCCAGCAAATGTTTTAAAACACATTCTTATAAGAGTATGTATCTCTATTAATAAGCCTGATACCAGTCGCTATCGCTGCATTTAAGGCTTTACTTACATTACTTCGGTATCAGCAGTATTTTCTTAGTCAATTCCATTCCTTAGAAAAATATATTACTGCACATACCTTAGCATATATCTCTATCAATCAGCCTGGTACCAGTCGCTTTCACTGCATTTAAAGGCTGTACTTACATTACTTCGGTATCAGCAGTATTTTCTTAGTCAATTCCATTCCTTAGAAAAATATTTTACTGCACATACCTTATTTGCAGGAAAACCTGCACGCCATTCCCCCTCTGAAGTACCTTACTCCTCAGAATGTGTGAGAACAGCAACTGGATCTTAGTTACGTCTGCTAAGATCATAGAAAAAACGCAGGCAGATTCTTCTTCCAAATACTGCCTGAGATAAACAGCACACTCCGGTGCCATTTAAAAATAACAAACTTTTGATTGAAGAAATAAACTAAGTATAAAAAACCACAGACTCTCACGACCTCCTATCTATGTTGAGACTTGCAAGAGAATGACTGGTAATGGCAGTTAGGGGAGGAGCTATATAGCAGCTTTGCTGTGGGTGGACTCTTGCAACTTCCTGTTGGGAAGGAGAATATATCCCATAAGTAATGGATGATCCGTGGACTGGATACACTTAACAAGAGAAATAAGTATTGACTTTAAAAAATATATGCAAATATAACCAGCAGAAAAAGATACACTCCCAGTATGGGTAGGAGAGATAAGCGCTAAAATGTTGTTCTCGCTAGAATGATGATGTAAATCTCTTTACGCTGGCCAGATTATCTAACAAGTCTCGCCCTGTGAGGTCCCTCAGTAATTGTATAAAGGTAGATTTGAACTTGTGAGCTACTATGTAGGATTCTGCAAAAAAAAATCCCAAAGCGTTTGTGTGATTCATCTCCATCCTGACGAGTTTCTGATCACCAGGCCGCATATATTGGGTTTTGGTATACAGAAAAATACACGATAGGGAAGCCTTTGTATGGATGAAGAGTGATAAGGTAGTCTTATCTCCCTGCAAGTTCATTCCATTTTAATGCATTGTGGTTTCAAATGGCAAAAACAGCTATTTAATATACAACGATAAACCTTAAGGAACAATATGCTCTACAGGTACAGTGTCCCTTTAATGCACTCCAGCTGGTAAATGTATCATTATTTAGGAGAGCATTTTACAGCACCCTGTCCCTTTAATCCCCTTAACTGGTGTCCAACAGCTAATGGGTTAATATAGAAGCCCTCCTTATAGACTACATGGCAGAGAATTTCCCTGTTCTGGATTAGGGTCCGCGCTGTTGTACATTATTACAGATTGCAGCACAAGAGCTTTTTCTGTTCTGTAGATAAATATTACATTGCAGTGTTCTCTGCTCTAATACAAATATATGTTCAATCTTATTGTAGCAGCACCATTCACTCTGCTACAAACCTGATATTAACTCAGTAACATCATCTCATTGCTGCCATTTACTGAAGCTACAGAAAAATGATAGTCATGTTTATAAATCCATTTTCTTGCAGGTTCCAGTCTCATCACAGAGCAACGGTAAACTGGGAGGAAATCCATACGAGAGTCAAGAATATGTTAAGGACGCACAGCGCTAGACAGCGGCTTCATTTTGTAAGTGTGATTGTATTACTGTTTTATAATCTTTAGGTAATGGTAAAAGGTGCTTCATATTCTATCTTGTGACAGTGACCTAGACTCATAGACATTATAAGATGTATTATTAATATTATTATTATCATTTATTTGTATGGTGCCGCAAAATTCCGTAGCGCTGGGTACAGCCATAGGGGTTGTGGTTTTTAAATTGAATCTTGATTTTTAATTTAAACTAAATATAATTCTAATTTAATACTAAATATAATTCTATGGTAAAAAAACACTAAACTGTTAGAACTAAGTTAAAAGACCATAAAGGGTCTCCATTATTTCCAAAGAATTTATTAGGAACCATTTTATATATGTTGTAATAAGAGAAATATTTAGAGATAGAGATATATATATACACATATATTTTACAGCAAAACAGTCTGAATAATAATACAAGGCAACTCTATCTACCACAACACCAATTTGTGCAACACTGCTAATTAAATAAAATAATCACAGATTTTTATCCCAGGAATACTTAGCCAAATTCTCTAATGTTTGTGTCCAAAATCAGGAATTGTCATCAGGAGAGGGGAGAGAGAGTTACGTTCCCAATTGTATGCTATGCTCAATTCAAAAGGGTCTGGCCTATCACATGCCAATCAAAGGCTAATCGGAGTGTCTTTAAAACCAAGATGAAACACCTAGCTAAGAGACAAAGATGTATCTGGGGGAAGGTATTTTAAAACCAGTTATGTGAATATTCCAGGGATAAAATCTTTAAGCTATGTCACCACAGGGGTATACAATGACAAGGATTTGTACTAAGATACAAAAACATAAGACTAAACAGATCTATTAGAGGAGGAAGAGGGCCCTAGAGGTAAATTCACTGATCATCGCTTCACATATGTAGTTGCGTGAGGTGCCCAATACGGGGAATCTCGCACACCAATCGGGATCCGCTAGCAGTATGGCAGAACAATAATCACATAGAAATAAAAAATAATAGAACAATAATTACAGCCACAACACTTCAAATACATCTGTAAAACAGTTTATATAAATGTCTGCTACGTGTCGGTTTTGTTACGGTAACGTAGTCTCGCTGGAGGGGCTGGCGGAGGGTTTTGCAGGATGTTCTAAAGACGTGGTCTGAATGTTTCACCTGTCTGCTGCAGCATGTAGAATTCATTTGTACTTGTGTGGTTGTCTCTCAGCATTGTTACAGTTTTCCAGTTTTGTCATACTATATGTTTTATATTAATCTGTAATGTTTTGAAGGTATTTAAATAGCCCTGTTTTATTTGAATTTTTTGCATTTGAGAGGCTGGATGTTCAGGACATGCTGTGTGTCACTAAAGATATACTTACATGACTTTGATGTCCCATTATCTGATAAAATTAATTGGTACAGGTACAAATCCCCAAATCCGGTATTCAAAATTCCAGAATTCTTCCAAAATTTAGACTTTTAAAAATGTCCAATAATTATACTCCACAAGGAATTGCACTCACTGGATTTAAAGACCACTAAAAACTTTAATGTGATGTTTTGTGGCGTTCTCCCATTCCTCAGACAAAGAAAACTGTGCAAAAAGCTGTGTTCAAAGAGACATCATAAGCCCCTCCCCCAATGATGCGCACAACCAATCATGTATACTATTATGAATAGTATTCGGTTATACTAATCATTACAAATTTCTTTACTGATTTCACATCAAGTGATCATCATTTCATAACAAACTCACATATAAAGATTGTTATCAACTTAAATTAGTGTTGCTGTAAAAATCTTAACATATCTATATTTAAATAGATTATCATCGTGTGGACATAGTGTGCTTAACCCTTTTATGACGAGTGAAATTTGTCTACATTGGAACAACATTCCGATGTAAACAAATTGAAATCACGCGATCGCAGTTAGGACGTCATGGGACATCCTAACGTCAGGAAAGGGTTAAATAATGTGCTTAAACTATATAAACAAAGTGGGTACCTCATCTACCATCTGCAAGATTTGACACCTGATTTGTGGGTTCATACAAGAATATATGATGTGTAATGGTCCTATCCCCTCGCCAAACTGTCGCATTTTACAGATGCAAATATACAAATATTCCCAAATCCAAATCAAAGTCCCAAGCAGTTTGGATAAAGGCTTTTGTACCTGTATGGCTCACAGAGTGATCATGTTGCTAATTATTTATTGTTGCTAAAACCAGTAGATGTAAACGACACCCAGTGACCGCTCGCTGTTCAGGAACAATATAAAAGCTCAAAATTCCCTTCATTCACACCTTTTCAACTGTATACATGCACTGTTCTCAGGAACATAACAATCTCTTGTTTTTATTAAGCACAAACCTATAGGCAGATTTTACACAGCCTAGTGTTGGTACAAGATTATTTTTGTAAAAAGTACTAGTGCTTTGTCTTTAGCTTTCCACCAGTGCCACCTAGTGGCCATCAATAATAATTGTTAAAAGGATATAAAAAAAATACTTCTTTTGTAAAAACAGTTATTATTACTTTACTTTAGATTAAAGTTAACATAATAATAAACAGATTGTGTTAAAAAAAAGGCAAACCACTTAGAAATTCTCAGTCTAGCCCCTGCCAACAGCTAAACAAGGAAGAGGACATTGCAAAACTTAAGTTTTAGGTCACATAATTTTTACAGCTGAAGACCTATATTTATTATGGGCAATAAACTGACTCGAGCTATTTTATGGTGTCTCCTAGCAACGCTGCAAAATAAACACTATACCTTTGTCTTCCTGTTGAGGCCGCCTCCTCCTTGAGGGGCTGGACAGGAAGTAAAAGACACTACAGAAATTACGTTAAAAAAGCATTTAAAGGTAAAATCCTTTTAAAAATGCATAATGCAATGATTTCTATTAAGTATAAGCCTTTGCTTTGTGCTTTTGTTGTTATTACAATGAACCAGACTGTTTAACCTGACCCTCTATCTTTAACTCATAAGGCTTCACTAGAATAAATGTAATATTACACAGGTGGATGGTTGGTCTGTTTATATACCACCCTCTTGTTTTTCATAACTATAACTCTTATGAGGATAATACTGTTATATTCTTTGTCACTATAGAGTTTAGTGTCTCTTGTACTGACTCGCCTGCAGTCAGGAATTTACCTTCTGGGAAAAGCCCTAGCCCTGATGGATTTGGTACCAAAACTCTAGAAAATGTACATCTACCAAGTTCCAAATCTGCTTTAGATGATGAAGTCGGCTTATCAAATTGACTTTGTTTTCTTGGTATCCTTTTTTGAAAAACATACCTAGGTACACTCAGGAGCGGAAATGCATTACTCAGCATTAGTGATTGGTGGTTGCACACATATGCCTCTTCTCATTGTCTCACCAGATATGCTCAGCTGGCTCCCAGTAGTGCATAGTTGACTTCAACTATGTCTTTAACTCCTTTGCAGGCGTTAAAGGGACACTGAACCCAAATTTTTTCTTTTGTAATTCAGAAAGAGCATGCAATTTTAAGCAACTTTCTAATTTACTCCTATTATCAATTTTTCTTAGTTCTCTTGCTATCATTATTTGAAAAAGAAGGCATCTAAGCTTTTTTTTGGTTTCAGTACTCTGGATAGCACTTTTTTATTGGTGGATGAATTTATCCACTAATCAGCAAGGACAACCCAGGTTGTTCACCAAAAGTGGGCCGGCATCTAAACTTACATTCTTGCATTTCAAATAAAGATACCAAGAGAATGAAGAAAATTTGATAATAGGAGTAAATTAGAAAGTTGCTTAAAATGTCATGCTCAATCTGAATCACGAAAGAAAATTTTTGGGTACAGTGTCCCTTTAAGCACAGTTGTATGCAAAAAGTAGTGCAATATTAAAATACACGAACACTTAAAGGAACATGAAACCCAAACATTTTCTTTCATGATTCAGATAGATAATACAATTTTAAACAACATTCCAATTTGCTTCTATTATTTAATTTGCCCTACACATCAGTGCCACGCCATCCTTCACATCAGTGCCACGCCATCCTTCACATCAGTGCCACACCATCCTTCACATCAGTACCACACCGTCCTTCACATCAGTACCACACCGTCCTTCACATAAGCCCTACACCATCCTTCACATCAGCACCACCCCCCTTTCACATCAGCGCCACGCCATCCTTCACATCAGTGCCACGCCATCCTTCACATCAGTGCCACGCCATCCTTCACATCAGTGCCACACCAACCTTCACATCAGTGCCACACCATCCTTCACATCAGTGCCACACCATCCTTCACATCAGCACCACCCCCCTTTCACATCAGCGCCACACCATCCTTCACATCAGCACCACCCCCCTTTCACATCAGCGCCACACCATCCTTCACATCAGCACCATACATCATTCACATCAGCGCCACACCATCCTTCACATCAGTGCCACACCATCCTTCACATCAGCACCACCCCCCTTTCACATCAGCGCCACGCCATCCTTCACATCAGTGCTACACCGTCCTTCACATCAGTGCTACACCATCCTTCACATCAGTGCTACACCATCCTTCACATCAGTGCTACACCATTCTTCACATCAGTACCACACCGTCCTTCACATCAGTACCACACCGTCCTTCACATCAGTACCACACCGTCCTTCACATCAGTACCACACCGTCCTTCACATCAGCACCACATCCCCTTCACATTAGCACCACACCGTCCTTCACATCAGTACCACACCGTCCTTCACATCAGTACCACACCGTCCTTCACATCAGCACAACACCGTCCTTCACATCAGTGCCACTCAGTCCTTGACATCAGCGCCACACCGTCCTTTACATGAGCCCTACACCGTCCTTCACATCAGTGCCACACAGTCCTTGACATCAGCGCCACACCGTCCTTCACATCAGCCCCACACCGTCCTTTACATCAGCGCCACACCATCCTTCACATCAGCCCCACACCGTCCTTTACATCAGCGCCACACCATCCTTCACATCAGCGCCACACCGTCCTTCACATCAGCGCCACACCGTCCTTCACATCAGTGCCACACCGTCCTTCACATCAGCCCCACACCCCCTTCACATCAGCCCCACACCCCCTTCACATCAGCCCCACACCGCTTTCACATCAGCGCCACACCCCCTTCACATTAGTGCTACACTCCCCAGCCCCACCCCCC
Source organism: Bombina bombina (assembly GCF_027579735.1). Taxonomy (NCBI): domain Eukaryota; kingdom Metazoa; phylum Chordata; class Amphibia; order Anura; family Bombinatoridae; genus Bombina; species Bombina bombina. Next base: position 170,605,944 of record NC_069508.1, read on the forward strand.
CCCCTTCACATCAGCCCCACACCCCCTTCACATCAGCGCCACACCCCCCTTCACATACTTTGGAGGCGTTAAGCACAGTTGTATGCAAAAAGTAGTGCAATATTAAAATACACTAACACTTAAAGGGACATGAAACCCTAACATTTTCTTTCATGATTCAGATAGATAATACAATTTTAAACAACATTCCAATTTGCTTCGATTATTTAATTTGCCCTTCACATCAGCGCCACGCCATCCTTCACATCAGCGCCACGCCATCCTTCACATCAGCGCCACGCCATCCTTCACATCAGCGCCACGCCATCCTTCACATCAGCGCCACACTATCCTTCACATCAGCACCACACAGTCCTTCACATCAGCTCCACATCATCCTTCACATCAGCTCCACACCGTCCTTCACGTTGGCTCCACACCATCCTTCACATCAGCTCCACACCGTCCTTCACGTTGGCTCCACACCATCCTTCACATCAGCGCCACACCGTCCTTCACATCAGCTCCACACCGTCCTTCACATCAGCTCCACACCGTCCTTCACATCAGCTCCACACCGTCCTTCACATCAGCGCCACGCCATCCTTCACATCAGCACTACACAGTCCTTCACATCAGCGCCACACCCCCTTCACATCAGCACCACACCGTCCTTCACATTAGCACCACACCGTCCTTCACATCAGCACCACACCGTCCTTCACATCAGTACCACACCGTCCTTCACATCAGTACCACACCGTCCTTCACATCAGTACCACACCGTCCTTCACATCAGCACCACACCGTCCTTCACATCAGCACCACACCGTCCTTCACATCAGCCCCACACCGTCCTTCACATCAGCCCCACACCGTCCTTCACCTCAGCCCCACACCGTCCTTCACCTCAGCCCCACACCGTCCTTCACATCAGCCCCACACCGTCCTTCACATCAGCCCCACACCGTCCTTCACATCAGCCCCACACCTCCTTCACATCAACGCCACACCCCCTTCACATCAGTGCTACACTCCCCTTCACATCAGTGCTACATTCCCCTTCACATCAGTGCTACACCCCCCTTCACATCAGTGCTACACCCCCCTTCACATCAGTGCTACACCCCCCTTCACATCAGCCCCACATCCCCCTTCACATCAGCACCACACCCCCTTCACATCAGCCCCACACCCCCCTTCACATCAGTACCACACCCCCTTCACATCAGTACCACACCCCCCTTCACATCAGCCCCACATCCCCCTTCACATCAGCACCACACCCCCTTCACATCAGCCCCACACCCCCCTTCACATCAGCACCACACCCCCTTCACATCAGTACCACACCGTCCTTCACATCAGCACCACACCCCCTTCACATCAGTACCACACCGTCCTTCACATCAGTACCACACCGTCCTTCACATCAGTACCACACCGTCCTTCACATCAGCACCACACCGTCCTTCACATCAGCACCACACCGTCCTTCACATCAGCCCCACACCGTCCTTCACATCAGCCCCACAGCGTCCTTCACATCAGCCCCACACCGTCCTTCACATCAGCCCCACACCGTCCTTCACCTCAGCCCCACACCGTCCTTCACCTCAGCCCCACACCGTCCTTCACATCAGCCCCACACCGTCCTTCACATCAGCCCCACACCATCCTTCACATCAGCCCCACACCGTCCTTCACATCAGCCCCACACCGTCCTTCACATCAGCCCCACACCTCCTTCACATCAACGCCACACCCCCTTCACATCAGTGCTACACTCCCCTTCACATCAGTGCTACACCCCCTTTCACATCAGTGCTACACCCCCCTTCACATCAGCCCCACATCCCCCTTCACATCAGCCCCACACCCTTCTTCACATCAGACCCACACCCCCCTTCACATCAGCGCCACACCCCCTTCACATCAGCCCCACACCCAATTCACATCAGCCCCACACCACTCTTCACATCAGCCCCACACCACTCTTCACATCAGTGCTACACCCCCTTCACATCAGTGCTACACCCCCCTTCACATCAGTGCTACACCCCTCCTTCACATCAGCCCCACACCCCTTCTTCACATCAGCCCCACACCCCCCTTCACATCAGCGCCACACCCCCTTCTCATCCTTTGGAGGCGTTAAGCACAGTTGTATGCAAAAAGTAGTGCAATATTAAAATACACTAACACTTAAAGGGACATGAAACCCCAACATTTTCTTTCATGATTCAGATAGATAATACAGTTTTAAACAACATTCCAATTTGCTTCTATTATTTAATTTGCCCTTCACATCAGCGCCACGCCATCCTCACATCAGCGCCACGCCATCCTTCACTTCAGCGCCACGCCATCCTTCACATCAGCGCCACGCAATCCTTCACATCAGCGCCACACCTCCCTTCACATCAGCGCCACACCTCCCTTCACATAAGCCCCACACCCCCCTTCACATCAGCCCCACACCCCCCTTCACATCAGCTCCACACCCCCTTCACATCAGCCCCACACCCCCCTTCACATCAGCCCCACACCCGTTTCACATTAGCGCCACACCCCCCTTCACATCCTTTGTAGGCATTAAGCACAGTTGTATGCAAAAATTAATGCATTATTAAAATACACAAACACTTAAAGGGACATGAAACCCTAACATTTTCTTTCATGATTCAGATAGATAATACAATTTTAAACAACATTCCAATTTGCTTCTATTATTTAATTTGCCCTTCACATCAGCACCACCCCCCTTTCCCATCAGCCCCACACCCCCTTCACATCAGCACCACACCATCCTTCACATCAGTACCACACCATCCTTCACATCAGAGCCACACCATCCTTCACATCAGAGCCACACCATCCTTCACATCAGAGCCACACCATCCTTCACATCAGTACCACTCCATCCTCCACATCAGAGCAACACCATCCTTCACATCAGAGCCACACCATCCTTCACATCAGTACCACAGCGTCCTTCACATCAGTACCACACCATCCTTCACATCAGTACCACACCATCCTTCACATCAGAGCCACACCATCCTTCACATCAGTGCCACACCATCCTTCACATCAGAGCCACACCGTCCTTCACATCAGTGCCACACCGTCCTTCACATCAGTACCACACCGTCCTTCACATCAGCACCACACCATCCTTCACATCAGCGCCACACCATCCTTCACATCAGCACCACACCGTCCTTCACATCAGCACCACACCGTCCTTCACATCAGTACCACACCGTCCTTCACATCAGTACCACACCATCCTTCACATCAGAGCCACACCATCCTTCACATCAGTGCCACACCATCCTTCACATCAGAGCCACACCGTCCTTCACATCAGTGCCACACCGTCCTTCACATCAGTACCACACCGTCCTTCACATCAGCACCACACCATCCTTCACATCAGCGCCACACCATCCTTCACATCAGCACCACACCTTCCTTCACATCAGTACCACACCGTCCTTCACATCAGTACCACACCATCCTTCACATCAGTACCACACCGTCCTTCACATCAGTACCACACCGTCCTTCACATCAGTACCACACCGTCCTTCACATCAGTACCACACCGTCCTTCACATCAGTACCACACCGTCCTTCACATCAGTACCACACCGTCCTTCACATCAGCACCACACCGTCCTTCACATCAGTGCCACACCATCCTTCACATCAGTACCACACCATCCTTCACATCAGCGCCACACCATCCTTCACATCAGTACCACACCATCCTTCACATCAGCGCCACACCATCCTTCACATCAGCACCACACCGTCCTTCACATCAGTACCACACCATCCTTCACATCAGCGCCACACCATCCTTCACATCAGCGCCACACCATCCTTCACATCAGCGCCACACCGTCCTTCACATCAGTACCACACCATCCTTCACATCAGCGCCACACCATCCTTCACATCAGCGCTACACCCCCTTCACATCAGCCCCATACAGTCCTTCACATCAGTCCTACATCGTCCTTCACATCAGCGCCACGCCATCCTTTACATCAGCGCCACACCGTCCTTCACATCAGCCCCACACCGTCCTTCATATCAGCGCTATAAATTACGCTGTTTTCAGTGCACGGTCTCTTAAATTTGCTGTTATTAGTAATTAGTGTTTTGAGTATTTTGATAAAAGCATTTTAAGTTGCAAAGAAAAAAAAGTGACATCTAGAATGTGCAAATGTTTAGATAATTACGCTTGGATTTGAGAGACTATGTCATACACGCCCATGTTCAGCCCACAAATTTCTATGTGTTTTGTGCACATCCAGTGTATTTAAATTACGTTTTACGCTGTGCATATCTAATATGATTTATTCCTGTGTAATTTACATGCAAATTTTAAGTTTTTTTAAGCACCTTAACAATACAAAATTGTTTCCTGTTTTTTGTGTGAATAGTTCAATTATTCTTTTTGTAAGATTTTTAAAATTACAATTTTCATTGTGCACTTTTGTAATGTACTCATCTCTTTCCCATAGGAAAATGTAGTATACGCCCCTTAGCGGGACCCCCTATTTTCAGGGTAAAAAGTGGCTTTAGATCATTCCACCAGGGTAATAGAAGTACTGGCCAGCATTCTTATAGAATCTAACCAGCCCAGAGACCTTTAAATCATCGGGACCATAGACTTTATACAGCATTTAAAAAACCAAAGTATTCATTTGAACTAAAGCGTTTTTTTTTTTCTGGCCATTCCAGTGCTATTAGAGCTTTTAAGTTTTAACTAAAACTAAAAGAATTTGAGCTGAGAGAGAACGGTAATTACAGCTAACCAGTACAAATGATCAGATGTCTAACAAGAACGTATTACCATAAGAGCTCGCTGGGCTTTGAAATTTGACTCTGATGTGCCGTTTTACAAATGTTCATCTGCCACAGGAGTCTTAAAGGCAGGCGTAGTGAATGGCAAGCGCCGCTGATTCCAAGGCCTCCATAGATTCTCTGAATTTATAACCCATAGGAATTTTTTTTTCCTCTCTTAGTTCTGCAACGTTTAATTAAAAATATTCATCAATTTGTGGATCATTACCCTGCGCTGATATTTTATTTCTCTCAAGTCTTCAAGAGCTGGTGTGAAGGACTGGAGACATTTTTCATCATAGGAAGCTAAATGAAAATATATTTATTCATACACCTAGTGACACAGATGCCCCTGAAACTTCAGATCGTGTTATACAAATGCATATTGCAGACCCTGAATGTTTATTGGCAAATGAACTCCATGAAACGGAGACAAATCTATTAACAAAAAAAGGCTAAGGATAAGAATTAAATGCGACGCTAACCAATGAGATCGTATCTATATCATAATTGTTTTATGATTTGTCTTGTGATATCCTTGATAATATACTGCCCAGAAATGATTAATTATCACCCAGTGTACAAGCAACAAATACTATTATTATATGTACATTTAATCATCTGACACTGGTAGGAAAATCTTCCCAAACCCATAATTCCACTACAATATTTCCATTGAAGACAAAATGTTCCTGGTTGAAACAAACCCTTAGTTCACTTAAAGGACATTAGTAACTGTGTAAGTGAAGCCACTACACAGCTTCTAAATGTGTATTAAAGACAATTAAAAAATGTGTTACTATTCTAAATTGTTATTTTCCTCAGATAGGGAGAGTCCACGCTTCATTCCTTACTGTTGGGAAATACAACATCTGGCCACCAGGAGGAGGCAAAGACATCCCAGCCAAAGGCTTAAATATCCCTCCCACTTCCTCATTACCCCAGTTATTCTTTGCCTTTCATCACGATAGGAGGTGGCAGAGAAGTGAAAAAAGGGTATCTGCCCTTCGAGATAGGACTGGAGTTTTAAGTAGTCATGTCAACCTCTCAGTGAGGGTATTGATGAAAGTTAGAGCCTGGAGATGCAGGGAAAGTTTTTTTCTACGAAACCATCCAGACTACTGCTAACAGTTCCTAAGCATCCAGTGTTGACGAGTTTCATTGCCTGCTTTCTCTCACTCAAGTCCATGTCAGGAGCGCTGCTATAAGACTGTCACTCTAGAGAGGCTATGTATGTTCTGTTCCACAGCATGGATCCTGGAGGTAAGATTGCTTCAATTTTTTACACATAAAACGCTATAACAGGGTCACAGTGTGGCTCCTTTATACCTTGATAGTATCCAGGGTTAATATCCTCTGAGGGTGGTTTATTGAACAGTTGGGGTTAATTAATCAGTATATTAATTATTTACATGCTGCTTTGTGTGATTATATTTTCTGGGCTCATAGACTGTGTTTTTCGCTGAAACAAACAGGTTTCACTTTCGTTTTTGAAAGTGTTGCACAGCTCCTATTAACTTGCTGAGTGTTTCATCTGTTAACTGTCTGGGTCTAGGAGGTGGTGAGTGCCCCAGCCATTGGAAGTATATATATAAAAAAAAAACACTAAAAAAAAAAGTTTTTATTTGTGTCCTACTATGTGTATAACCTGAGCTATGGAGGACTCTCTCTGACATGTTAGTAGGTACTCCTTCTATACTAAATCATTCCTGTTTATATTGTGAGGAGACCGTGGTTTTCCCGCCCACTCAGTTATGTTCCACATACCTTAACACTGTTAAAAAGTCTAAGAAGGGAGACAAGCCTGCTAAGGTTATTAGTCCCTCTGAGCCGTCTACCTCTCAGGACTCGGCGTCCCGTGAGATTACTACCCTTGCTACATTATCCACTCCGCATGCAGTTGCCCATAGCACATCTAATCCTCCATCCGGAGGGGTCTTCTTCCTGCCGACTTTCCCTTGCAGTTACAAACGGCGGTGTCTGCGGCCCTCAGTGCATTACCTCACTCTAACAAACGCAAGAGAAAGGTTAAACATAGCTCTCCTGACCCGGAGTCATCTAAATATTTATCGGATTTAGCTATTATGTCCCAGTTATCTGATGATGAGTTAACCTCTGTAGCTTCAGAGGGTAATTTTTCGGGATCAGAGTCCTTAGCGTCTAAGCCTCCTGCTGCGGCGGATCCTTCCTTTAGATTTAAAATTGAGCACTTGCATTTTTTTAAAGGAGGTTCTGTCTACGTTAGAGATTCCTGAGGCCACGCTGTCTGAAGAACCTATGATACCTAAATTAGATAGAATTTATGAAGACAGGAAAGTTCGCAGGTTAAAATGGCGAACATTTTTAACAACGAATGGGAAAGAATTGGATCTTCCTTTTCCCCCTTGTCTACTTTAAAAAAAAATGGTTCCTGGGCTCTCAACTGGATTTGTGGGGCTCCATTCCTAAGGTGGATGGTTCTATCTCTACGCTTGCTAAACGTACTACTATACCTCTTGAGGATAGTTCTTTGTTCAGAGAGCTGATGGATAAGAAAATGGAAACCTTTCTGAGAAAGATGTTTCAACATACATATATTTATTTCGTCCAGAAGCTGCAGTTGCCGCGGTTTCCGGAGCAGCTACCTACTGGTGCGACTCTTTGTTGGAACTCATTGAGGTTGAGTCTCCCCTCAAGGATATTTAAGACAGAATTAAAGCTCTGAGAATTGCTTATTCTTTTATTTGTGATGCAAACAGGCAAATTATTCACCTAAATGCATAGGCCTCTTGCTTTGCGGTCCTAGCCCGCCGGGCGCTCTAGTTGAAGTCTTGGTCTGCGGATATGACTTCTAAGTCCAGACTCCTTTCTCTTCCCTTCAAGGGAAAGATTTTATTTGGTCCAGGCCTGGACTCCATTATTTCTACCGTTACCGGAGGCAAGGGTGCCTTCCTACTGCAAGATAAGAAGAACAAGTCTAAGGGATGAAAATCTTCTAATTTTCCGTCTTTTCGTTCTGACAAATCCCAATGACAACAATCCTCCTCCAAGCCTGAGCAAGCCAAGAGTACTTGGAAGCCGGCTCAGTCTTGGAATAAGTCCAAACAGAACAAGAAGCCGCCGAAAACAGATCGGCATGAAGGGACAGCCCCCAATCTGGAATCGGATCATGTCGGGGGCAGACTGTCTCTTTTTTTCAGACACTTGGTTCAGGGATGTACAGAATCCGTTGGTCCTGGAGGTTGTACTCAGGGATACAAGATAGGCTTCAAATCTCATCCGCCCAGGGGCAGATTCCTACTCTCGAATCTGTCTACAGAGAGATGCCTTTCTAGGGTGTGTTTGGGACCTATCCTCCTTAGGAGTTGTTGTCCCGGGGCCTATCGAAGAAAGAGGTTTGGGGTTTTATTCAAACCTTTTCATGGTCCCAAAGAAGGAGGGAACATTCCGCCCAATACTGGACCTAAAGTGCTTAAACACATCTCTCTGTGTCCCTTCCTTCAAGATGGAGACGATAAGGTCCTTCTTTCCTTTAGTTCAGGAAGGCCAGTTTATTACCTCTATAGATCTAGCCATTGCCAGAACTCAAGGTATTACAGTATCCCCATACTTGGATGATATTCTGGTGTAAGCACCATCTTATCGTCTTTAAGAAGAATACTCGGAGTCCCTTCTCAGTCTTCTTTGATCACATGGATGGGAGATAAACTTGGAAAATAGTTCTCTTATCCCAAGTACCAGGGTGGAATTCCTGGGTGCTATAATAGACTCCATATCCATGAGGCTATTTCTAACAGACCAGAGATGTTGCAAGCTAACTTCGGCATGTCTTGCCCTCCAGACCTCCTTGAGTCCATTTCTGGCTCAGTGTATAGAGTTGATTGGTCTCATGGTGTCCTGCATGGACATCATTCCTTTTGCCAGGTTCCATCTCAGACCTTTACAACTGTGCATGCTGAGACAGTGGAACGGCAATCATTCTGATCTGTCTCTACAGATTGTATTAGACAGCTGGTCGAGAGAATCACTCTCTTGGTGGCTCTGTCCAGATCATCTGTCCCGAGGGATGTGCTTCTTAAGATCATCCTGGGAGGTTGTGACTACGGATTCAAGCCTATACAGATGGGGAGCTGTTTGGGGTGCCAGGAAGGCACAGGGGTTGTGGACTCAGGAGGAGACCTCCCTCCCGATCAGTTTTGGAACTATGGGCAATCTTCAATGCCTTGAAGGATTGGCCACTTCTGGGTTCATCCCAGTTTATCAGATTACAATCAGACAATATATCTTCGGTGGCTTACATCAACCATCAGGGGGGAACGAGAAGTTCCTTGGCGATGAAGGAAGTATCTCAGATTCTGTAGTGGGCGGAGGCCCACAGCTGTTCACTGTCAGCAATCCACATTCCGGGTGTGGACATTTGTGAGGCGGATTTTCTCAGCAGACAATCCTTCCACCCAGGGGAATAGTCTGTCCATGAGGAGGGAGAACAAAAAAACCTTGCGCTGAAAAAATATATACTGACTTTAAATTAAACTTCACATCCAATGACTGGCAATCCAAAACCAGTCTGAAAGACAATATTTACACAAAATAGAAAGCAGACAATGTGAAGTGCCAAAATGCTAGTTATAATGGCTTAAAATTTAAAAATGAAATATATATGAATAAAGAGTAGTCTCTAATATATTTTGGATATTTCAACAAAAAAGTGACTATGAAGATTAACACAGCATATAGACCAACTGCGATATAAAGTGCAAATAGGCAAAAAAAATTATAAAAACAATTAATAGGCAATATAAAAACCGTGTTGAATTAATGAGTAACAGATATTTAAAATAACATATTTTATTTATAGTGAATATAAAAACAAAAAGCAAAAAAATGTATGCATGAATAAAAAATCACTCTATGTATGCTCTTGTATACAGATACAAAATATCCTAACTCTATTACCTCCCTTGTGGGGAAATGTAACAACTTCTTGAAAACGGTGTTCTAATTTAAAAGCTTGTTTGACAAGTTAATAAGACAAGAAACAGTCCCAAGGACTCCTTATAGATAGTATTTGGACATAAACTGTCTTTGTAATCCCTTGTATTTCAGTATTATGTCCACAGTACTGTTTGAATTTCTGTACCGTCAGTATCCAAAGTGGTGTTGTCCGGGTATAATACTTTTAGTATCCAATGAACGGAAACGGCTGTTTAAACCGGAAAATGTGCAATCCTTTAGAGAGCCGTGTACAGCTCCTCACACTGTGCGTCCTCAAAAGCCGTGCAATCCTATTTGCACGCCCACAAATGCGGGATGACGTCACCAGAACAAACCAGCCAATACCGTAGCGGCAACGCGTTTCAGCTCCGTGGATAGTCTCTCCATCCTAAGATGTTTGCAGAGATATGCAGCAAGTGGGGGATGCCGGAGATAGATCTCATGGCATCCTGTCTCAATACCAAGCTACCTTGCTACGGGTCGAGATCGAGGGATCCCCAAGCAGATCTAATAGATGCACTAGCAGTGCCCTGGAGGTTCAGACTCGTATATCTTTTTCCTCCATTACCGCTTCTTCTTCGAGTGGTGGCCCGCATCAAACAGGAGCGGCTATCCATTATCCTGATTGCTCCATCGTGGCCACGAAGGATGTGGTTCTCTGATCTAGTGGGGATGTTCTCATCTCCTCTGTGGAAGTTACCTTGTCACAGAGACCTGCTGTTACAAGGTCCTATTGTTCATCAAAATTTAGATTCTCTGAGGATGACTGCGTGGAGATTGAACGCTTAGTCTTAGCAAAGAGAGGTTTCTCTGAGAGTGTCATTGATACTTATTCATACTCGTAAACCAGTTACTCTGCGTATATACCACAAAGGGTGGAGGACCTACTTTTTCTGGTGTGAAGAGGGTTGTTTTTCCTGGCACAGAGTTAAGGTTGCCAGGATCTTATCTTTTCTCCAAGATGGAATGGAGAAGGGCCTTTCTGCTAGTTCCCTGAGAGGACAGATTTCGACCCTGTCTGGTTTTATTGCACAAGAGGCTGACTGAGTTTCCCGACATGCAGTCCTTTGTTTAGGCTCTGATTAGGATCAGACCTGTGTTTAGTTATATGGACAACTGTAAAAAACAGAAACAAAGGCGCCACATGTGTAGATCAATGGATACCAAGATGTAAATCTGGACAAGACACAGGATACTCACAAACGTGAAGGCACTCTCTTGTGCCTGTTAGAGGCAGGCTGGTATTCTAAACAGCAAACCAGCTGGCTGTGTAAACGAATCCCCGTCGTGATGTCCTGGAAAGATGGATGTCCTGCAAGGCAGTCCTTGCCTGGATAGTGTCCTAGAGGTTGGAACAGGGAGAAAGGCTAGACAGCCTCTGGGTTACTTAGAAGAGATTGATGCACACACCAGACTTAGTGAATCATAAAACTAGCATTTATTATACAAAATAAAATAGCCAGTAATGTAGCACATTACAGCTGGTGTGTTAAAATCAAATCTCTTATGGTATATAGAGAAATAAAGCGACGCGTTTCTCGGGAGTGACCCCGTTTCCTCAGGCTTGTATGCTCTATCTATGTCTTAATCACCCTTAAATAGGCCTAAGTAACCACATGTTCACAATAAACACTCCCCTTCCTTCCTTTAATTAAACCAATCAGAACCTTCCTTTCCCCCCACTCCCACTTGTTGCAGTGATTAGTAATTATTTGCTAGATAAATTTCTCATTAACAATATACTGTTTATTCCCTCTTATTCTTGTTATATATACACAGGTGATCGTGAGATTTATTAACAAACTTGTTTTTGCGATCGTGTAGAAAGTTACAACCGGGATTATATAAACAGATGATGTGATGTATGTCTGACCCACCAATGATAACGAAGAACTATGGGGCTTGTCTTAAAATCTGAATCCGATTGGTGGGAGTCTATTTAATCATAAACTACATTTCCCATGATTCCTTTAAACTCATTTTGTGTGATCATATAGAGAGTTACAACCGGGATTATATAAAACCACCATTTAATCATAAACTACATTTCCCATGTTTCCTGTGAACTCATTTTGTGTGATCTTATAGAGAGTTGCAACCGCAATTATATAAACAAATCATGTGATGTATGTCTAAACCACCAATAGTAATGAAGAACTATGGGGCTTGTCTAAAAGTCTGAATCCGGTTGGTTGGAGTCTATTTGTTGATGAACAACATTTCCCATGATTCCTGTGAATTCCTTTTGTGGGTGTGAACCGCACCGGTTTTGTATCCACCGCCATCAGCATCACAGATAGTGATTTTCATTGCTCAATACAGGTACACACCCATAAATCTGATAGGTTGGTATGGCGTAAACAAACTAACGTCAAGTTAACCAACCCTGTTCAATATACGATCCATGGTGGACTCTATATTAAGCCCAAATAAGTTTAAATGTCCAATGACTATGGCTATATACGTGATAACGAATATGTATATAAAAAAGATGTGCAATAAAAATAATGTGTACGGAACACCAGTGTAATTAAACTATATTTAAGATACTAGAAACCAGGGACTCATTCCTAAATGTCCCTCTTCGCTTGTGTGGTGAAATGACAATATCTCTATGTTAGGTAATATGCGCTGGTGTGCCAAGCATATTGCATACATTAAAGTGACTAGATCTATGTGTATTTTTAAATACCCTATAAATAACCGAGGTGGTGATCTCTGGACGTGAAGGCAATATTTTAATAAAATGAGTTAAATATAATATATGTGAGTGCATATCGTTATAACGATATTTATGGTGAAAGTCAGCGAGATTCATTTATTAGACATATTGTGTGATTGTTTTGTGCTGCTAGTGGATATATATAAAACTAAGTGCATGCGTGTTAGTGGATGTCTATAAAGCTATATGCTAATGGATGTCTATAAAGCTAGGTGCATGCGTGTTAAAAATAAAAATAATAATGTATATGGTAAACACTAAGATCAGTTAACGGTGTTGATGTTAGTTAGAAGTGGCATAAAATGTAGTAATGATTGGTGACTCCATGAAGATGGAGCTAATGGCGTACCATGAATACAAAGGGATTGTATATGATGCCTCATAATCTTGCTGCTTATAATCACTAAGTGTCATATGGTTACAATGATCGTTCTAATATATGTTATTGGTACTGATATATATGCGCATTTGAGGTACTCACTATCATAAGCAACAAGTGGGGGGTGAAAGTCCAGTGTACAAAATCACTAAAACCACATATATATATATATATATATATATATATATATATATATATATATATATATATATATATATATATATTATTCTGTATGTTGCTCTTCAACCGCATAAAAATACTGTAAATAGTATACCCTAAGCAGATGATATCTATAATATTGGTATTCATATTGTAATTTATCTCCAGAATTACCAAACGATGATATTGACCTATGCTATGTGAGTACATCTAAATCTATAGCCTCATTTGTACCTATATTGTTGATATTCATATTGTAATTCATCTCAAGATCTATAAAATAGTGACTTATGTTATGTAAATACAGCTGAATCTATAACCTCGTTAAGGCCTGTGGGAAACAAGCTATTGAATTTAAAAATCCAATAGGTTTCCCTCTGTCTGAGTTTGGTGAACCTATTATATGTATTGCTTTTCGGAATATTTTCTAAGGGGGTTATTATAAATGGACATTTTCCAGATAAATAATGTTGACAGGTGTGTCTAGATACACTATGTTTTGGTGATTTTGCTTTTATGTTTCTCAGATGTTCACTCCATCTGATGCGAACCTTCCTACAGGTCCTACCTATGTATTGTATGCCACACTTGCAGGATAGCGCATATATGACGTAGCTGGAGTCACAGGTCATTTTGCTTTTGATGTTAAATTTTTTCTTTTTTTTTTTTTTTTTTTTTTTTTTTTTTATTTTCTTAGGTGCCAATGGGGATCCTCATTGGCACCTAAGGGGCTCGCCGGAAACACAAGTTATGAAGCAGCTGTCTAAAGACTGCTGCTCCATAACCTGTCCGAGGCGGTGGACAGACAGTGCCAGAAATCAACCCGATCGAATACGATTGGGTTGATTGACAGTACATGCTAGCGTCCGATTGGCCGCAAATCTGCAGGGGGGCGGTAGTATTGCACCAGCAGTTCACAAGAACTGCTGGTGCAATGATAAATGTCGAGAGCGTATGCTGTCGGTATTTATCAATGTGCAGCGGACATGATCCGCAATATTGGATCATGTCCGCTCACACAATCATAATTCGGCCCCTAAATCTTGTTCTTCGTGTTTTGCAACAGGCTCCATTTGAGCCTCTGCATTCCGTTGACATTAAATTCTTATCTTGGAAGGTTCTCTTTTTAATGGCTATTGCCTCTGCGCACAGAGTTTCTGAGGTCTCTGCTTTGCGATGTGAGTTCCTTTATATGATTTTTCATGCAGATAAGGTAGTGTTACATACTAAATTAGGTTTTCTTCCTAATTTTGTGTCCGATCACATCAATCAAGAGATTGTGGTTCCTTCCTTGTGTCCTAATCCTTCTTCATCGAAGGAACGTTTACTTCACCATTTGAATGTGGTTCGCGCCTTGAAGTTCTTTCCTCAGGCTACTAAGGATTATAGACAATCTTCCTCTTATTGTCTATTTGGGGAAGCGTAAGTGGCAGAAGGCTACATCAACTTCCCTATCTTTTTGGTTAAGGAGTGTCATCCGTTTAGCTTACGAGACAGCGGGACATCATCCTCCTGAGCGGATAATGGCTCATTCCACTAGAGCAGTGGCTTCCTCTTGGGCCTTTAAGAACGAGACCTCTATGGATCAGATTTGTAAGGCGGCTACCTGGTCCTCCTTACATACTTTTTCTAATTTTTACTAGTTTGATGTTTTTGCTTCGGCTGAAGCAGCTTTCGGGAGAAAAGTTTTGCAGGCTGTGGTGCCCTCAGAATAGGGTCCGCCTCTTCCTTTTTGTTCCCTCCCGTTATTCATTCACTGTCCTTTGGAGCTTGGGTATAGTTTTCCCAACAGTAAGGAATGAAGCCATGGACTCTCCCTATCTTAGGAAGGAAATCCTAATTTATGCTTACCAGATAAATTCCTTTCCTTACGAATAGGGAGAGTCCACTGCCCCACACAGTTTTTTCTTGTCTAAGCGTGGCCCCCTATTATTTATCATATACTTCTGGCACCATTTATACCCTGATATTTCTCCTACTTTTCCTTGTTCCCTCGGAAGAATGACTGGGGTAATGAGGAAGTTGGAGGGATATTTAAGCCTTTGGCTGGGCTGTATTTGCCTCCTCCTGGTGGCCAGGTTGTTGTATTTCCCAACAGTAAGGAATGAAGCTGTGGACTCTCCCTATCTGGAAGGAAAGGAATTTATCTGGTAAGCATAAATTTTGTTTTTTTGCATAAGGAGGGGACTCTGTCTTCCAATAGAACTTTGGGTGTTGTCTTTATCAACCAGTAAGCAATTACTCACTAAGAGCTAATTGTAACACACATGGAAAATATCAAGGCAGATTTTCTGCCCTGGCAGTTTTCTTTTGCTGATTATTTAGAATGTTGGGGGCCACCATGGCAGAATCTGTCATTAGATCAAATTCAGAAGTTTAGAAAAACTACTAAGCTCTTTGTTACAAGGGATCATCACAGTTTTGGGCAACACATTTTGGTAACTGGTCTTCCCCTGGCCCCATTGCAGCTATTAAATGTGTGTAGGGGTTGTATAAGGAGGCACACATCATTTGTTTGCTCTGTGTGCTGACATCCTTCAGCTTGCATAGATTAATAGATTACATTTTCTATCAAAAAGCTGGATCCGCACCACAAGAAAAATTATTACAAGGGCCTCAGTGATGGTGTTCAAAGAATTACTGGTGCACAGGGAATTTTTAAAAAAAAAGAAAAAAAAGAAAAGAGAAAAATAGTCTATTCCTGTTCAGCACTAAGCCCTTAAAAATATTTAAATTTAAAGGAAAACACTATAGAAAGGTGTATTCAGCTCGATCACCAATTTAATACAAACATAAATGAATTCATTGTCATCAAACACATTATTCTGTACAAAATTAATACTGTACACAATACCTAAAATGACAACAATGTGAATATTATTATTTTTTACTTGTCTGTATTCATTCATGCAGGTTAGTGTGATGTGACACGTCTGTAGGTGCTATTCATTCATACAGGTTAGTGTGATGTGACACGTTTGTAGGTGCTATTCATTCATACAGGTTAGTGTGATGTGACACGTCTGTAGGTACTATTCATTCATACAGGTTAGTATGATGTGACACTTCTGTAGGTGCTATCCATTCATACAGGTTAGTATGATGTTACACTTCTGTAGGTGCTATTCATTCATACAGGTTAGTGTGATGTGACACTTCTGTAGGTGCTATTCATTCATACAGGTTAGTGAGATGTGACACACCTGTAGGTGCTATTCATTTATACAGGTTAGTATGATGTGACACGTCTGTAGGTACTATTCATTCATACAGGTTAGTATGATGTGACACTTCTGTAGGTGCTATCCATTCATACAGGTTAGTATGATGTGACACTTCTGTAGGTGCTATTCATTCATACAGGTTAGTGTGATGTGACACTTCTGTAGGTGCTATTCATTCATACAGGTTAGTGAGATGTGACACACCTGTAGGTGCTATTCATTTATACAGGTTAGTATGATGTGACACGTCTGTAGGTACTATTCATTCATACAGGTTAGTATGATGTGACACTTCTGTAGGTGCTATCCATTCATACAGGTTAGTATGATGTGACACTTCTGTAGGTGCTATTCATTCATACAGGTTAGTGTGATGTGACACTTCTGTAGGTGCTATTCATTCATACAGGTTAGTGAGATGTGACACACCTGTAGGTGCTATTCATTTATACAGGTTAGTATGATGTGACACTTCTGTAGGTGCTATTCATTCATACAGGTTAGTGAGATGTGACACTTCTGTAGGTGCTATTCATTCATACAGGTTAGTATGATGTGACACTTCTGTAGGTGCTATTCATTCATACAGGTTAGTGTGATGTGACACTTCTGTAGGTGCTATTCATTCATACAGGTTAGTGAGATGTGACACACCTGTAGGTGCTATTCATTTCTACAGGTTAGTATGATGTGACACTTCTGTAGGTGCTATTCATTCATACAGGTTAGTGAGATGTGACACTTCTGTAGGTGCTATTCATTCATACAGGTTAGTATGATGTGACACTTCTGTAGGTGCTATTCATTCATACAGGTTAGTGTGATGTGACACGTCTGTAGGTGCTATTCTTTCATACAGGTTAGTATGATGTGACACTTCTGTAGGTGCTATTCATTCATACAGGTTAGTGTGATGTGACACACCTGTAGGTGCTATTTATTCAGGCAGGTTAGTGTGATGTGACACACCTGTATGTGCTATTCAGTCATACAGGTTAGTGTGATGTGACACACCTGTAGGTGCTATTTATTCAGGCAGGTTAGTGTGATGTGACACTTCTGTAGGTGCTATTCATTCATACAGGTTAGTGTGATGTGACACATCTCTAGGTGCTATTTATTCATACAGGTTAGTGTGATGTGACACATCTCTAGGTGCTATTTATTCATGCAGATTAGTGTGATGTGACACATTCGTATTATCTAATCATTTTTACAGGTTTGTGTGACGTAACACATCTGTATGTGTTATTTATTCATACAGGTTTGTGTGACGTAACATGTCTGTAGCTGCTATTCATTCATACATGTTAGTGTGATGGAACACGTTTGTAGGTGCTATTAATTCTTACAGGTTAGTGTGACATATCTGTAGGATCTAATCATTTTTACAGGTTTGTGTGACGTAACACGTCTGTAGGTGTTATTTATTCATACTGGTTTGTGTGATGTAACACGTCTGTATGTGTTATTTTTTCATACAGGTTTGTGTGACGTGACACATCTGTAAGTGCTATTCATTCATACAGGTTAGTGTGACGTGACCATCTGTAGGTGCTATTCATTCATACAGGTTAGTGTGATGTGACACATCTGTAGGTGCTATGCATTTATAAAGGATAGTGTGATGTGACACGTCTGTAGGTGCTATTCATTCATACAGGTTAGTGTGACGTGACACATCTTTAGGTGCTACTCATTCATAAAGGATAGTGTGATGTGACACATCTGTAGGTGCTATTAATTCATACAGGTTAGTGTGACATGACACGTCTGTAGGGGCTGTTCATTCATACAGGTTAGTGTGACGTGACACATCTGTAGGTGCTACTCATTCATACAGGTTAGTGTGATGTGACACATCTGTATGTGCTATTCATTCATACAGGTTATTGTGATGTGACACGTTTGCAGGTGCTATTCATTCATACAGATTAGTGTGTCGTAACACATCTGTAGGTGTTATTTATTCATACAGGTTTGTGTGATGTTACACGTCTGTAGGTGCTATTAATTCATACAGATTAGTGTGTCGTAACACATCTGTAGGTGTTATTTATTCATACAGGTTAGTGTGATGTGACACATCTGTAGGTGCTATTCTTTCATACAGGTTAGTGTGACGTGACAAGTCTGTAGGTGCTATTCATTCATACAGGTTAGTGTGATGTGACACGTTTGTAGGTCCTATTCATTCATACAGGTTAGTGTGATGTAACACATCTGTAGGTGCTATTCATTCATACAGATTAGTGTGTCGTAACACATCTGTAGGTGTTATTTATTCATACAGGTTAGTGTGATGTGACACATCTGTAGGTGCTATTCATTCATACAGGTTAGTGTGACGTGACACTTCTGTAGGTGCTATTCATTCATACAGGTTAGTGTGACGTGACACGTCTGTAGGTGCTATTCATTCATACAGGTTAGTGTGATGTGACACATTTGTAGGTGCTATTCATTCATACAGGTTAGTGTGACGTAACACGTCTGTAGGTGTTATTCATACAGGTTTGTGTGGACGTGACCCGTCTGAAGGTGCTATTCATTCATACATCATATATTTTAAATGGCCATTATACACTCATTTTTTCTTTGCATAAATGTTTTGTAGATGATCTATTTATAAAGTCCATAAAGTTTGTTTCTTCTATAAAGGTAAGACGAGTCCACGGATTCATCCTTTACTTGTTGGATATTATCCTCCTGCTAACAGGAAGTGGCAAAGAGCACCACAGCAGAGCTGTCTACATAGCTCCTCCCTTAGCTCCACCCCCAGTCATTCTCTTTGCCTACTCTAAGTACTAGGAAGGGTAAAGTGAAAGAGGTGATAAAATATTAGTTTTTTAATTTCTTCAAGCAAGAGTTTGTTATTTTAAATGGTACTCGTGTGTACTATTTACTCTCAGGCAGCAGGTGGATGAAGACTGCTGCCTGGAGGATGATGATCTTAACATTTGTAACTAAGATCCATTGCTGTTCCCACAGAGGCTGAGGAGTACAGGAAACTTCAGTGTGAGGAACGTTTTCATGCTATGCAGCAGTGAGGTATGTTCAGTCATATTTTTCTGGAGAGACTGTGTATTTCAGAAAGGCTGACAATTATACCCAGGAGGGTAAGGGTAAGCAGTAATCCTAGAGCTAATAAGAAGGGCATTACTAAGCTTGCATAAGGGGCCAATTACAAATATGGTTGACACTGACTTGTAAATGTTTGTGGGCAAACGTTTTTATGATCTGGGAGTGCTTTAACGTTTTGTGGGCAATAACGTTTTGGGCAACATTATTGAGGGCACACTTGACTTAATTTCTGGGTCTCAGAACCCACATGGCTAGTAATAACTGCTCTGGTGCGGTTCTTTGAGGCTGGAGGCATCGAGTGAGATGGGCAGGGCCTATTTTCACGCCTCAGATGCGCAGTTAGTTTCTCTCAGCAAGCAGCAAGCTCTAACTCCTGAGGGCCCTGGTGGATGTTTTGGGCCAAATCGAAGCTTTAACCCCACATTTACTCTCCCTGAGGGCAGGTAGGGCCACAGCAGGGCTGTGGCAAGGTGCTGAGGATGTTTTTTTCCGGATCTGAACCTATTTTCAATCCAGTTTGCACATTAAAGGGTTAATTGTTAAAATACCTTGTGGGGCAATCTTAACTACATATATTGTGTCTGCTTACAACATTTTGAAAAATTTGGTGCATGTTTAGGCTGTTTTGCAGAACGTGTATGCTTTTTTTCTCTAAGGCGCAGTACAGTTTTTTAAGATTGTTACTTTTTTCACTAAATAAAGTGTTTTCATGCTTGTTTGTAGTCATTACTAGCCTGTTCAACATGTCTGACATTGAAGAAAGTCAATGTTCAATATGTTTAGAAGCCATTGTGGAACCTCCACTTGCAATGTGTCCCTCATGCACTGAAAGGTCAATATATTGTAAAGAATATATTTTAGCTACTAAAAGTATGTCGCAGGATGATTCTCAGTCAGAAGGGAATCGGGTTATGCCATCTAATTCTCCCCAAGTGTCACATCCATTAACGCCCGCACAAGCGATGCCAAGTACTTCTAGTGCGTCTAATTCTTTCACCCTGCAAGATATGGCCGCAGTTATGAATACTACCGTCACAGAGGTTTTATCTAAGCTGCCTGGGTTGCAGGGGAAGCGCAGTAGGTCTGGTGTGAGAACAAACGCTGAGCCCTCTGACGCTTTATTAGCCATATCCGATGTACCCTGACAATGTTCTGAAGTGAGGGATTTGCTGGCTGAGGGAGAGATTTCTGATTCCGGAAATATGTTCCCTCATACAGACTCGGATATGATGGCTTTTAAATTTAAACTAGATCACCTCCGCTTATTGCTCAGGGAAGTTTTAGCGACTCTGGATTATTGTGACCCTATTGTAGTTCCAGATAAATTGTGTAAAATGGACAGATTCCTAGAGGTTCCTGCCTACACTGATGTTTTTCCGGTCCCTAAGAGGATTTCGGAAATTGTTACTAAGGAGTGGGATAGACCAGGTATTCCGTTCGATCCCCCTCCTACTTTTAATAAAATGTTTCCCATATCAGACGCCTTGCGGGACTCGTGGCAGACGGTCCCTAAGGTGGAGGGAGCTATTTCTACCCTGGCTAAGCGTAAAACTATACCTATTGAGGACAGTTGTGCTTTCAAAGTTCCTGTGGATAAAAAAATTAGAGGGTCTCCTGAAGAAAATATTTGTTCATTAAGGTTTTCTTCTCCAACCTATAGCGTGCATTATTCCTGTAACTACTGCAGCGTCCTTTTGGTTCGAGGCTCTGGAAGAGGCTCTTCAGGTTGAGACCCCATTAGATGATATTCTAGATAGAATTAGGGCTCTCAAGCTAGCTAATTCTTTCATTACAGATGCCGCTTTTCAACTGGCTAAATTAGCGGCAAAGAATTCAGGTTTTGCCATTTTAGCGCGTAGAGCGTTATGGCTTAAGTCCCGGTCTGCTGATGTGTCATCAAAGGCTAAGCTTTTAGCCATCCCTTTCAAGGGTAAGACCCTATTCGGGCCTGAACTGAAAGAGATCATTTCAGACATCATTGGAGGGAAAGGCCATGCCCTTCCTCAGGATAAGACGAATAAGATGAGGACCAAACAAAATAATTTTCGTTCCTTTCGAAACTTCAAAGGTGGTCCCTCTACCTCTTCCCCTGCCGCAAAGCAAGAGGGGAATTTTGCTTAATCCAAGTCAGTCTGGAGACCTAACCAGACTTGGAACAAGGGTAAACAGGCCAAGAAGACCGCTGCTGCCACCAAGACAGCATGAAGGGGTAGCCCCCGATCCGGGACTGGATCTAGTAGGGGGCAGACTTTCTCTCTTTGCTCAGGCTTGGGCAAGAGACGTTCAGGACTTCTGGGCTTTAGAAATCGTGACCCAGGGGTATCTTCTAGATTTCAAATATTCTCCCCCAAGGAGGAGATTCCATCTTTCTCAATTGTCTGTAAAGCAGACAAAAAGAGAGGCATTCTTACGCTGTGTAGAAGACCTATATACCATGGGAGTGATCTGCCCAGTTCCGAAAACAGAACAGGGGCAAGGGTTCTACTCCAATCTGTTTGTGGTTCCCAAAAAAGACGGAACCTTCAGACCAATTTTGGATCTCAAGATCCTAAACAAATTCCTCAGAGTCCCATCCTTCAAGATAGAGACCATTTGGATTATTTTGCCGATGATCCAGGAGGGTCAATATATGACCACCGTGGATTTAAAGGATGCGTATCTACACGTTCCTATCCACAAATATCATCACCAGTTCCTCAGATTTGCCTTTCTGGACAAGCATTACCAGTTTGTGGCTCTTCCCTTCGGGTATGCCACGGCTCCCAGAATTTTCACAAAGGTGCTATTGTCCCTTCTGGCGGTTCTAAGGCCGCGGGGCATTGCTGTGGCACCTTATCTGGACGATATCTTAATCCAGACGTCGACTTACCAACTAGCCAAGTCTCATACTTACATTGTGTTGGCTTTTCTAAGATCTCACGGGTGGAAGGTGAACGTAAAAAGGAGTTCACTTATCCCTCTCACAAGGGTTCCATTCCTGGGAACTCTGATAGATTCGGTGGACATGAAAAATTTTCTCACGGAGGTCAGGAAATCAAAAATTTTATCCATCTGCCGAGCTCTTCATTCCATTCCTCGGCCGTCAGTGGCTCAGTTGTATGGAGGTAATCGGCTTAATGGTAGTGGCAATGGACATAGTTCCGTTTGCTCGCTTGCATCTCAGACCACTGCAACTTTGCATGCTCAGACAGTGGAATGGGGATTATGCAGATTTATCTCCTCAGATAAATCTGGACCAAGAGACCAGAGACTCTCTTCTTTGGTGGTTGTCACAGGATCATCTGTCCAAGGGAATGTGTTTCCGCAGGCCAGCGTGGGTCATAGTGACGACGGACGCCAGCCTATTGGGCTGGGGTGCAGTCTGGAATTCCCTGAAAGCTCAGGGTTTGTGGACTCGGGAGGAGGCTCTCCTCCCGATAAATATTCTAGAACTGAGAGCGATATTCAACGAGCTTCAGGCGTGGCCTCAGCTGGCGTCGGCCAGATTCATAAGATTCCAGTCGGACAATATCACGACTGTAGCATATATCAATCATCAAGGGGGAACAAAGAGTTCTCTAGCAATGATAGAGGTTACCAAAATAATTAGATGGGCAGAGACTCACTCTTGCCATCTATCAACAATCTATATCCCAGGGGTGAAGAACTGGGAAGCGGATTTTCTAAGTCACCAGACTTTTCATCTGGGGGAGTGGGAACTCCATCCGGAGGTGTTTGCACAATTGATTCAGCCATGGGGCACACCAGAATTGGATCTGATGGCGTCTCGTCAGAACGCTAAACTTCCTCATTACGGGTCCAGGTCAAGGGACACTCAGGCAGTACTGATAGATGCTCTAGCAGTGCCCTGGTCGTTCAACCTGGCTTATGTGTTTCCACCATTTCCTCTCCTTCCTCGTTTGATTGCCAGAATCAAACAGGAGAGAGCTTCAGTGTTTTTGATAGCACCTGCATGGCCAGGCAGGACTTGGTATGCAGACCTGGTGGACATGTCATCTCTTCCACAATGGACCCTGCCACTGAGACAGGACCTTCTGATTCAAGGTCCGTTCCAGCATCCAAATCTAGTTTCTCTGCGGCTGACTGCTTGGAGATTGAATGCTTGATCTTATCCAAGAGGGATTTCTCGGAGTCGGTCATAGATACCTTGATTCAGGCTCAAAAGCCTGTCACCAGGAAAATTTATCATAAGATATGGCGTAAATATCTTTATTGGTGCGAATCCAAAGGCTACTCATGGAGTAAGATCAGGATTCCTAGGATTTTGTCCTTTCTCCAAGAAGGATTGTAGAAGGGGCTATCAGCTAGTTCCTTAAAGGGACAGATATCTGCTTTATCAATTCCACTACACAAACGTCTGGCAGATGTTCCAGACATTCAGTCATTCTGTCAGGCTTTAGTTAGAATCAAGCCTGTGTTTAAACCTGTTGCTCCGCCATGGAGTTTGAATTTAGTTCTTAAAGTTCTTGAAGGGGTTCCGTTTGAACCTATGCATTCCATAGATATTAAGCTTCTATCTTTGAAAGTTCTGTTTTTAGTTGCTATCTCTTCGGCTCGAAGAGTTTCTGAGCTATTGCAATGCGACTCGCCTTATCTTGTTTTCCATGCTGATAAGGTGGTTTTGCGTACCAAACCTGGATTCCTTCCTAAGGTTGTTACTAATAAGAATATTAATCAGGAAATTGTTGTTCCTTCTCTGTGTCCTAATCCTTCCTCTAAGAAGGAGCGTCTATTGCACAACTTGGATGTGGTTCGTGCTTTAAAGTTTTACTTGCAAGCGTCCAAATATTTCCGTCAAACATCTTCTTTGTTTGTTGTCTATTCTGGAAAACGTAGAGGTCAAAAAGCTACGGCTACCTCTCTTGCCTTTTGGCTGAAAAGCATTATCCGTTTAGCATACGAGACTGCTGGACAGCAGCCTCCTGAAAGAATTACAGCTCACTCTACTAGAGCGGTGGCTTCCAAATGGGCTTTTAAAAATGATGCTTCTGTTGAACAGATTTGTAAGGCTGCGACTTGGTCTTCGATTCATACCTTTTCCAAATTTTACAAATTTGATACTTTTGCTTCTTCGGAGGCTATTTTTGGGAGAAAGGTTCTTTAAGCAGTGGTGCCTTCTGTTTAACCATTTGTCTTGTCCCTCCCGTTCATCCGTGTCCTGTAGCTTTGGTATTGTATCCCACAAGTAAAGGATGAATCCGTGGACTCATCTTACTTTTATAGAAGAAAAGTAAATTTATGCTTACCTGATAAATTAATTTCTTCTATGGTAAGACGAGTCCACGGCCCGCCCTGTCATTTTAAGACAGATTATATTTTTTTTATTTAAACTTCAGTCACCTCTGCACCTTGTAGTTTCTCCTTTTTTTTCCTGTACCTTTGGTCGAATGACTGGGGGTGCAGCTAAGGGAGGAGCTATATAGACAGCTCTGCTGTGGTGCTCTTTGCCACTTCCTGTTAGCAGGAGGATAATATCCCACAAGTAAAGGATGAATCCTTGGACTCGTCTTACCATAGAAAAAATTAATTTATCAGGTAAGCATAAATTTACTTTTTTTAAAAAAAATTATAATTTTGCTTATTTTTAAATAACATTTCTCTGATTTTCAGACTCCTAACCAAGCCCCAAAGTTTTATTTGAATATCGTCAGCTGCCTTCTCCAGCTTGCTCCTGTTTGTGTAAAGGGTCTTTTCATATGCAAAAGAAGGGGGGGGGGGAGTGTCTTATTTGCCACTTGCAGTGGGCTTTCCAACTACCTTTTCAACAGAGCCAAACTGACAGCTTCTAAGTAAGTTTTTAAACAGTTTTATACTGGATTTTGATATCAGTATCTGTGCATCTTATTCTTTATAGTAGTGTCTATTATGCAGTTATATGAAAATGAGTGTATACTGTCCCTTTAAGACCTTTCTATCCAGCACCACATACATCTGATTATTGCAGATGGGAGAACCTTTCTTCCTTTAACATTTGAGCTCTTTATTAAAAACATCCTGTACTTGAGAACACATTTGCAGTGCAATGTTAAAGACCATGATACCCAAATGTTGAAACACTTTAAAGTGATGCAGCATAGTTGGAAAAAGCTGATTAGAAAATAAATATCACCTGAACATCTTTATGTAAAAAATAAAGGGCAAAATTACAAGTTTGCGATATGTTGCAGTACGGCTATACCGCTGAAAAATTGGCCCTTGCACGTGGAATGGCAGGTCTCCAGTATTACAAGTCGCTACGGTATAGCTATACTGCAAGCGTTTTAGCCTGTAACACAACTCTCCATTCTGCACTCAAAAAATGACTTTTTAGTGCGGGATTTCCATACTGCTGTATTTCAGGTTGTGCGGTCCAGCTAAATTGCTGGCGTTATGGTCTATACAGCCGCGATCCATTACGCGATCTGAGACCAGTAGTTATGGATTTTGAGAAACAAAAATGTTTCACAAAACTCTTAACTAAAATGTTACAAAGTACACTAACACCCATACACTACTTAACTAATTAACTTGTAAACAGCCACACTCCCGCATCGCAAATACTATATTAAACTTATTAACCCCTTATCTGCCACCCACCCACATAGCCAACACTATATAAAGCTAATATTTGAAATAAATGTGCGCTACTGCCGTAAAATGTTTAAACAAACACAATGTTCGTAAGGCTTATATTAAAAGAGATAAATACACAGCCTCAGGTTTAGTCACTGCGATACCTTTGTTGGTTCCAGTATCCTTAAGTACTAATTCCTGTATTGCATTCAGGCAAAGTTACTTGCTTTTGTTAAAGGGAGTTCATATGATCCCGTAAAACCAGCGTGTTCTCGCTGCAGCTCTTCAGTTGGAAAGTCCTATCACAGACTTGTCGGATCGTTTGCTACAAAAAGGAGTAGAAAAGCGCAATACGCCTCTAAGTATAGATGATTAACCCTTTAAGGACACAGCTTTGTTTGCTCAATTGTTTTATGATGGAAAAATTCCGTCATATGTCCTTAAGAGGTTAAAACAAATTTATTTGATAGCCCCTTGCCCAGAGTGCTACTCACAAAATCAACAGTTTAAAAATGGCACATCCGTTGTATACAAACATGAAGCTTGCTTCAGCGTATGATGGATCTGCCTCTTTCTGTATTGTCTGGGCTGATAATTACAATCATCTGTGTGCTTCACACGTAGTTCATACAGGAGACCACAATAGAATGTGCAACAGATAGGGATACAATACAGCACGCTATATAGCAAGTTAATGATACAAATTAAACACAAAAACTAGGCTCTCTCAGCTCACCAGTACACTCACTATATTGTGAACCTGGTAGCCTCCCTGTGACCTCTGAAGTTTGGCTCATTCGTGTATGTAATTATTTTAGTATGAAATTGGGTATTTTAGTTAATATTACCATTGTGTTAGGAATATTAACAATTTTAACATTGTGTTAAGAACATTTTAACATTTAATATATGATATATGAATTCTATATTTATATTTTAAATACATTCGTTATGTTCGTTTATGACATATTATAAGTTATACATTTCCATAACTTATGTGGATTTAGGTAATATGAGTCAGTAGGTACAAGTTGTTTAAATGTACTTTTTATCACCCCGAGGAATCTATCACCTGTTGATGCACATTTAAGGAGCATCTCCCATTAGGCATGTCACTCTTGAAAAAGTTTCTAGTATAGAAACGAAACGTACGTCGAGTGAGCCAAACTTCAGAGGTATCAGGGAGGCTACCAGGTTCACAATATAGTGAGTGTACTGGTGAGCTGAAAGATCCTGGTTTTTGTGACTATATAAAGCTATTAACCCCTTAAGCTGCCGGCCCCACACATCACTACTACTATAATAAACCTATTAACCCCTAAACCGCCAGCCCCTACATTGCTTCTTCTATAATAAATATATTAACCCCTAAACTGCTAGCCCCCAAATCGTAACTAATAAACAAAACCTATTAACCCCTAAACCGCCGGCCCCCACATAGCTACTATGGAAATAAATGTATTAACCCCTTAACCGCCGCCGCCCCCCCACATCACAACTATGAAAATAAATTTATTAACCCCTAAACTGCCGGCCCCCCACATCGCAACTACTAATCTAAACCTATTAACCACCAGCCCCCCACATCGCAAAACACTAAATTGAACTATTAACCCCTAAACCTAACACCCCCCTAACTTTAAATTAAAATTACAATATAACTATCTTAAAATAAATAAAAACTTACCTGTGAAATAAAAAAAACTAAGATTTAACTAAAAATTAATCTAACATAAATATTTTAATAAAATAAAATAAACTACAATTAAAAAAAATCAAAATTTACAAGATTAAAAAAACCTAACACTACGAAAAAATAAAAAATCTAAATGACAAATTTAAATAAACCTAACACTACAAAAACATTACAAAAATCTAATATTGCCAAAAAAAGTTAAAATTACGAAAAATAAAAAAAAACTAAGATTACAAAAAATAAACAAAATTATCCAAAATAATAAAAATTACACCTAATCTAATAGCCCTTTAAAAACAAAAAAAGCCCCCCCAAATAAAAACACCTCCTACCTAACAATAAACTACCAATAGCCCCAGGGCCTTTTGTAGAGCATTGTCCTATGTAAAACAGCTTTTACCAAAAGATTACAAAGTCCCCCTAACAGTAACCCCCCACACACAACCAACCCCCCAAAATAAAAAAAAACTAAGTCTAAAAAAAACCTAAGCTACCCATTGTCCCTAAAGGGGCATTTGTATGGGTATTGCCCTTAAAAGGGCATTCACCCCTTTTTAATCAGCTCTTTTACTGCCCATCCCTAATTTAAAAAAAAAAACACCCCCCAAAAAAACCTAAAAAAAAAACTAACACTAACCCCAGAAAATCTAGTCACAGTTCTTGAAGTCCAGACATCCATCTCCATCCAGGCAGTGAGAAGTCTTCATCCAGGTGGCGACATCCTCATCCATTGCGGGGGCATCTTCTATTTTCATCCCAGTGGTGCAGAGCTGTGGCGGCACTGAGCCATTGAGCGTGAAGGATCCTCTTCATGCAATCATCCACCGTACACTGAAGCTTGAATGCAAGGTACCCCTTTTATATTGGGCTACCGTTGCATTCCAATTGGCTGAAAATTTCAAATCAGCCAATAGGAAGAGCTGCTTAAATCCTATTGACTGATTTGAACAATTGAAAACCGCCCTGTTAGCTCAGAGCATTTTGAAAGACTGTGCTAGTTCATGTGTGTCTTATAGATAACATTGTGTTCGCTCCCGGGAGTTATTTAGGAGTCTGCACTGATTAGCTAAACTGCATGTCTGTCAAAAGCACTGAGATAAGGGGGAAGTCTGCAGAGGCTTAGCTACAAGGTAATAAGTCACAGAGGTAATAAGTGTATTAATATAACTGTGTTGTTTATGCAAACTGGGGAACGGGTAATAAAGAGAGTATCTATATTTTTAAACAATAACAATTCTGGAGTAGTCTGTCCATTTAAGTTCCCTAGGGACAGAATGACAGCTTCCGCATTAGTAGATATTGACACGTCCAACAAACAAAAACATTATTTTTTCTCATATTGTATTAAAAAATTTTTTTTTTTTAAATATTATTGTACATTTTATGTAGAGTATATTGATGCTAATTCTCCTACCTCCCATTTTACTTGATCACATGTTTATTTAGATGACATTTCTGTGTAAAGAGTTTAGTGGCACAAGCAAATGTTATGGCATCTACTGGCAGATTCCAGACTTCGGAATAGCACTTAGGTCCCTGGCAGTTCTCATAAGAGCCGTACACATTGTTAATTATTTAAGCAAGTGATTGAGGCTTTTGGAAATAATCCGGCTCACTAGTGCAATATGTGATGCATTCTGACCTACGTGAGACCACAGAGACACTGGGCTGAGATACAAGACTCAATGTGAGTATTGATCTGTGATTCAGTATAGAGAGATTAATGCTTCAAAACCAAAACGCAACCACTTGATAGAGAGTTGAAGTTACATAAACAAAAAGCCATAGGACTGATATTTAATCATCTAGGGCGAGATTACATATGCGGGGCAAGCTTCAGCGTAACTGCTGAAACCCGCAATGCCCATAATTTACCCTCGCACATCGGGGAATAACATAAACTGCCGTAAGTTGGATAAACTAGCGATGTCCAGAAATGTGAGTAAATACACATTTCTGGAGTCGCCAGTGACTTACGGCAGTTTAGAAACTGCCTGCGCCTAAGAAAATGTAAAACAAAGTTCAATATTCCAGAAAAGTCTAACCTGCCTCCCAAAAATAAACTCAACACGTCAAATCCCTTATATGCGCCATCACCCCACATTGCAAGTAATAATAAAAGTATTAACCGCTAAACCGCCAACCCCCCACAATGCAATATGCCTAATTTAACTATTAATCGCTAATCCGCCATTCACCCACATCGCAATCTACTTAATAAAAGTATTAACTCCTAAATCTAATTAATCTATTAAGCCCTAAACTGCTACCCCCCACATCACAATAAACCTTATTAAGCTATTAACTCCTAAACTTAACACTAAACAAATCTAAACTACTCATTGCCCCTAAAGGGGCATTTGTATGGGCAAAGCCCTTAAAAGGACATTTGTCTATTTTACAGCCCCGATAACCCCTAATCTAAAAAAAAAAGCCACGCCAAAAATAGGTACTCACTGTTCATGAAGTCCGGCAAAGAAGGTCTTCTTCCAGTCGTTGAAGTCTTCTTGGAGACAGCGACATCATCTTCCAGTGCGGGGACCTCTTCTAGCTTCATCCAGGACCAAGGCGACACGGAACGGAGGTGACCATGGAACAAGACCGGCGACCATGGAGCCATCTAGCGTGGAGATCCTCTTTGTACAATCACCACCGCACACTAAGGATTGAATGCAAGGTACCCTTTTAAAAATGGGGTACCTTGCATTCCTATTGGCTAACATTTTCAAATCATCGAATAGGATGAGAGCTACTGAAATCCTTTTGGCTGAATATGTGATACCGACTTGCGACGTGGTTCTATGTTAGTTTATAGGAGTAAAATTAGCGGGCGACCGGTGAAAAAAACTGGCGATGCCGCTTTTGCGGGTGACGCCGCATATGTAATCTCGCCTCTAGTGACCATTAATCTATTAAGTGCTAGATTATGAGTAGAGCACTATTTAAACTTCACTTCCGTCGTGAAGCGCTCGTATTACGAGTTGAAAGTAAAAAGTTTGCACAAGATAGAAAATTTGATGCATGCTAACCAAGTATCACAGCCACGTTAATGTATTCTCCCCAAAAAAAGTAAATGGAGAGCGCTAACCTGAGTTATGAATATTTCACATTCCAATGTTCTTCACCTACAGAACAATGTTATTTTTACTGTAAACACACACACACACACATATATATATATATATATATATATATATATATATATATATATATATATATATATATATATATATGCATATCTATTCCTATAGATATATACTGTAGGTATAGATATGTGTTTTACATGAACAGTATCAGAGATATTATATATAAATATATATATATATATATATAGATAGATAGATAGATAGATAGATATCCAACCAACCGGAGATATTATATATATAATTTTATCTGTCAGGTTTATGTCTCTAGCTATTTTAGCTAGAAGAGCTTTATGGCTTAAAACTTGGAATGCTGATATGTCTTCTAAATCGACTCTACTTTCCCTTTCTTTCCAGGGTAATAAATTATTTGGTTCTCAGTTGGATTCTATTATCTCAACTGTTACTGGTGGGAAAGGAACTTTTTTACCACAGGATAAAAAATCTAAGGGTAAAAACAGGGCTAATAATCGTTTTCGTTCCTTTCGTTTCAACAAAGAGCAAAAGCCTGATCCTTCATCCTCAGGAGCAGTTTCAGTTTGGAAACCATCTCCAGTCTGGAATAAATCCAAGCCTTCTAGAAAAGCAAAGCCAGCTTCTAAGTCCACATGAAGGTGCAGCCCTCGTTCCAGCTCAGCTGGTAGGGGGCAGATTACGTTTTTTCAAAGAAATTTGTATCAATTCTGTTCACAATCTTTGGATTCAGAACATTATTTCAGAAGGGTACAGAATTGGTTTCAAGATAAGACCTCCTTTAAAGAGATTTTTTCTTTCCCGTGTCCCAGTAAACCCAGCGAAAGCTCAAGCATTTCTGAAATGTGTTTCAGATCTAGAGTTGGCTGGAGTAATTATGCCAGTTCCAGTTCTGGAACAGGGGCTGGGGTTTTATTCGAATCTCTTCATTGTACCAAAGAAGGAGAATTCCTTCAGACCAGTTCTGGATCTAAAAATATTGAATCGTTATGTAAGGATACCAACATTCAAAATGGTAACTGTAAGGACTATCCTGCCTTTTGTTCAGCAAGGGCATTATATGTCTACAATAGATTTACAGGATGCATATCTGCATATTCCGATTCATCCAGCTCACTATCAGTTTCTGAGATTCTCTTTCCTAGACAAGCATTACCAGTTTGTGGCTCTGCCGTTTGGCCTAGCAACAGCTCCAAGAATTTTTACAAAGGTTCTCGGTGCCCTTCTATCTGTAATCAGAGAACAGGGTATTGTGGTATTTCCTTATTTGGACGATATCTTGGTACTTGCTCAGTCTTCACATTTAGCAGAATTTCATACAAATCGACTTTTGTTGTTTCTTCAAAATCATGGTTGGAGGATCAATTCACTAAAAAGTTGATTGATTCCTCAGACAAGGGTAACCTTTTTGGGTTTCCAGATAGATTCAGTGTCCATGACTATGTCTTTGACAGACAAGAGACGTCTAAAATTGATTTCAGCTTGTCGAAACCTTCAGTCACAATCATTCCCTTCGGTAGCCTTATGCATGGAAATTCTAGGTCTTATGACTGCTGCATCGGACGCGATCCCCTTTGCTCGTTTTCACATGCGACCTCTTCAGCTCTGTATGCTGAACCAATGGTGCAGGGATTACACAAAGATATCTCAATTAATATCTTTAAAACCAGGGGGCTTCTTTTGTTCTTCCGACCTGGACTGTAATTTCAACAGATGCAAGTCTTACAGGTTGGGGAGCTGTGTGGGGGTCTCTGACAGCATAAGGGGTTTGGGAATCTCAGGAGGTGAGATTACCGATCAATATTTTGGAACTCCGTGCAATTTTCAGAGCTCTTCAGTCTTGGCCTCTTCTGAAGAGAGAATCGTTCATTTGTTTTCAGACAGACAATGTCACAACTGTGGCATACATCAATCATCAAGGAGGGACTCACAGTCCTCTGGCTATGAAAGAAGTATCTCGAATTCTGGTTTGGGCGGAATCCAGCTCCTGTCTAATCTCTGCGGTTCATATTCCAGGAATAGACAATTGGGAAGCGGATTATCTCAGTCGCCAAACGTTGCATCCGGGCGAATGGTCTCTTCACCCAGAGGTATTTCTTCAGATTGTTCAAATGTGGGAACTTCCAGAAATAGATCTGATGGCTTCTCATCTAAACAAGAAACTTCCCAGGTATCTGTCCAGATCCCGGGATCCTCAGGCGGAGGCAGTGGATGCATTATCACTTCCTTGGAAGTATCATCCTGCCTATATCTTTCCGCCTCTAGTTTTTCTTCCAAGAGTAATCTCCAAGATTCTGAAGGAATGCTCGTTTGTTCTGCTGGTAGCTCCAGCATGGCCTCACAGGTTTTGGTATGCGGATCTTGTCCGGATGGCCTCTTGCCAACCGTGGACTCTTCCGTTAAGACCAGACCTTCTGTCGCAAGGTCCTTTTTTCCATCAGGATCTCAAATCCTTAAATTTAAAGGTATGGAGATTGAACGCTTGATTCTTGGTCAAAGAGGTTTCTCTGACTCTGTGATTAATACTATGTTACAGGCTCGTAAATCTGTATCTAGAGAGATATATTATAGAGTCTGGAAGACTTATATTTCTTGGTGTCTTTCTCATCATTTTTCCTGGCATTCTTTTAGAATTCCGAGAATTTTACAGTTTCTTCAGGATGGTTTAGATAAAGGTTTGTCCGCAAGTTCCTTGAGAGGTCAAATCTCTGCTCTTTCTGTTCTTTTTCACAGAAAGATTGCTAATCTTCCTGATATTCATTGTTTTGTACAAGCCTTGGTTCGGATAAAACCTGTCATTAAGTCAATTTCTCCTCCTTGGAGTTTGAATTTGGTTCTGGGGGCTCTTCAAGCTCCTCCGTTTGAACCTATGCATTCATTGGACATTAAATTACTTTCTTGGAAAGTTTTGTTCCTTTTGGCCATCTCTTCTGCCAGAAGAGTCTCTGAATTGTCTGCTCTTTCTTGTGAGTCTCCTTTTCTGATTTTTCATCAGGATAAGGCAGTGTTGCGAACTTCTTTTGAATTTTTACCTAAGGTTGTGAATTCCAACAACATTAGTAGAGAAATTGTAGTTCCTTCATTATGCCCTAATCCTAAGAATTCTAAGGAGAAATCATTGCATTCTTTGGATGTTGTTAGAGCTTTGAAATATTATGTTGAAGCTACTAAGACTTTCCGAAAGACTTCTAGTCTATTTGTCATCTTTTCCGGTTCTAGAAAAGGCCAGAAAGCTTCTGCCATTTCTTTGGCATCTTGGTTGAAATCTTTAATTCATCATGCCTATGTTGAGTCGGGTAAAACTCCGCCTCAGAGGATTACAGCTCATTCTACTAGGTCAGTTTCTACTTCCTGGGCGTTTAGGAATGAAGCTTCGGTTGATCAGATTTGCAAAGCAGCAACTTGGTCTTCTTTGCATACATTTACTAAATTCTACCATTTTGAGGTGTTTTCTTCTTCTGAAGCAGTTTTTGATAGAAAAGTACTTCGGGCAGCTGTTTCAGTTTGAATCTTCTGCTTATGTTTTCATTTAAACTTTATTTTGGGTGTGGATTATTTTCAGCAGGAATTGGCTGTCTTTATTTTATCCCTCCCTCTCTAGTGACTCTTGCGTGGAAAGATCCACATCTTGGGTAGTCATTATCCCATACGTCACTAGCTCATGGACTCTTGCTAATTACATGAAAGAAAACATAATTTATGTAAGAACTTACCTGATAAATTCATTTCTTTCATATTAGCAAGAGTCCATGAGGCCCACCCTTTTTTGTGGTGGTTATGATTTTTTTGTATAAAGCACAATTATTCCAATTCCTTATTTTTTATGCTTTCGCACTTTTTTCTTATCACCCCACTTCTTGGCTATTCGTTAAACTGATTTGTGGGTGTGGTGAGGGGTGTATTTATAGGCATTTTGAGGTTTGGGAAACTTTGCCCCTCCTGGTAGGAATGTATATCCCATACGTCACTAGCTCATGGACTCTTGC
This sequence comes from Bombina bombina, assembly GCF_027579735.1. Lineage (NCBI taxonomy): Eukaryota > Metazoa > Chordata > Amphibia > Anura > Bombinatoridae > Bombina > Bombina bombina. Next base: position 170,640,675 of record NC_069508.1, read on the forward strand.
TAATATGAAAGAAATGAATTTATCAGGTAAGTTCTTACATAAATTATGTTTTCTTACCTGAGGTATAGTCTCTTTTTCAAATTGACTGTTTTTTAAATTTGCAGGCAGAATTAGGCTCTCAAGGGCGCAAAATGCCAAAGTTTATTGCGTCATTCTTGGCGCAATATTTTTTTGGGGCGAAGTTACGTTCGTTGACGCAAATTCATAATTTCCGGCGTCTTAGTCGACGCTGAGTCCTTCATATTTTTCTGTTTGTTGTGAGTCATACTTGGCGCCAAATATTTTCATTATTTAAGACCCCATTACTAGATGCCTCTTGCCTTTTTCTCTTTCAGAGGGCTATGCTGTTTGCATTTTTTCCCATTCCTGAAACTGCCATATAAGGAAATTGATAATTTTGCTTTATATGTTGTTGTTTTTTCTCTTACATTTGCAAGATGTCTGAATCTGATCCTGTCTCAGAAATCACTGTTGGAACCCTGCTGCCTGATAACAGTTCTACCAAATCTAAGTGCATTTGTTGTAAACTTGTGGAGGTTATATCTCTTGCTGTGGTTTCTAATAGTTGTCATGATAAACATTTACATGCAGAGAATGTATCCATCAGTAGTAGTTCATTACCTGTTGCTGTTCCCTCAACATATAATGCACAAGATATACTTGTAAATTTAAAATAATGTATTTCTGATTCTATTCAGAAGGCTTTGTCTGCCATCCCATCTTCTAATAAATGTAAAAGGTCTTTTAAAACTTCTCATAAAGTTGCTGAAATTTCAAATGACCGGCAACATGCTGAATTATCCTTCTCTGATGGGGATCTATCTTGTTCAGAAGATCCTGCCTCAGATATTGACACTGACAAATCTTCTTATTTATTTAAAATGGAGTATATTCGTTCTTTGTTAAAAGAAGTTTTGATTACATTGGATATGGAGGAAACTAGTCCTCTTGATATTAAAACTAGTAAACATTTAAATTCTATTTATAAACCTCCTGTGGTTATTCCAGAGGTTTTTCCAGTTCCTGATGCTATTTCTGATATGGTTTTTAAGGAATGGAATAGGCCTGGTACTTCTTTTATTCCTTCTTCAAGGTTTAAAAAATTGTATCCTTTGCCAGCAGTTACTTTAGAGTTTTGGAAAAAGATCCGCAAAGTTCATGGGGCTATCTCTATTCTTGCTAAATGTACTACTATTCCTATGGAAGATAGTACTTCTTTTAAAGATCCTTTAGATAGGAAACTTGAATCTTATCTAAGGAAAGCCTATTTATATTCAGGTCATCTTCTTAGGCCTACAATTTATTTGGCTGATGTTGCAGCTGCTTTAACTTTTTGGTTGGAAACTTTAGCGCAACAAGTATTGGATCATGATTTGTCTAGCATTGTTAACTTGCTTCAACATGCTAATAATTTTATTTGTGATGCCATTTTTGATATCATCAAAATTGATGTTAAATCTATGTATTTAGCTATTTTAGCTATTTTGCGGCTTAAATCTTGGAATGCTGACATGACTTCTAAATCCAGATTGCTATCTCTTTCTTTCCAAGGTAATAAGTTATTTGGTTCTCAGTTGGATTCAATAATTTCAACTGTCACTGGGGGGAAGGGAGTTTTTTTGCCTCAGGATAAAAGACCTAAGGGCAAATCTAAAGCTTCTTACCGTTTTCATTCCTTTCGACAAAATAAGGAACAGAAACCTAATCCCTCCCCCAAGGAATCTGTTTCCAATTGGAAGCCTTCCTCGAATTGGAATAAATCCAAGCCATTTAAGAGATCAAAGCCAGCCACCAGGTCCGCATGAAGGTGCGGCCCTCATTCCAGCTCAGCTGGTAGGGGGCAGATTAAGATTTTTCAAAGATGTTTGGACCAATTCGGTCCAAAATTTATGGATTCAGAGTATTGTCTCTCAGCGGTACAGAATAGGATTCAGAGTAAGACCGCCTGTGAGAAGATTTTTTCTCTTGCGCATCCCTGCAAACCCAGTAAAAGCTCAGGCTTTCCTGAAGTGTGTTTTAGACCTGGAGTTATCAGGGGTAATCATGCCAGTTCCATTTCACTAACAGGGTCTGGGGTTTTATTCAAATCTATTCATTGTCCCAAAGAAAGAAAATTTATTCAGACCAGTTTTGGATCTAAAAATTTTGAATCGATATGTAAGAGTACCAACTTTCAAAATGGTGACTATAAGGACTATTCTGCCTTTTTTTCAGCAAGGGCATTATATGTCCACAATAGACTTACAGGATGCATATCTTCATATTCCAATTCATCCAGATCACTATCAGTTCCTGAGATTCTCTTTTCTAGACAAGCATTACCAATTTGTTGCTCATCCTTTTGGCCTAGCGACAGCTCAAAGAATCTTTTCAAAGGTTCTCGGTGCCCTACTCTCTGTAGTCAGAGAGCGGGGTATTGCAGTGTTTCCTTATTTGGACGATATCTTGGGTACTTGCTCAGTCTTTACGTTCTGCAGAATCTCACACAAATCAACTAGTGTTGTTTCTTCAAAAACATGGTTGGATTAACAATTTACCAAAAAGTTATTTGATTCCTCAGACAAGGGTAACCTTTTTAGGTTTCCAGATAGATTCAGTGTCCATGACTTTGTCTCTAATGGACAAGAGACGTTTGAAATTGGTTGCAGCCTGTCGGAACCTTCAGTCTCAGTCATTTCCTTCAGTAGCTGTGTGCATGGAAGTTTTAGGTTTCATAACTGCAGCATCGGACACGATCCCCTTTGCTCGTTTTCATATGAGACCTCGCCAGCTTTGTATGCTGAACCAATAGTGCAGGGATTATACAAGGATATCACAATTAATATCCTTAAATCCCAATGTTCGACTATCTCTGACTTGGTGGTTAGATCACCATCGTATTGTTCTAGGGGCCTCTTTCGTTCGTCCAACCTGGACTCTGATCACAACAGATGCAAGTCTTTCAGATTGGGGAGCTGTTTGGGATCTCTGACAGCACAAGGGGTTTGGAAATCTCAAGAGGCGAGATTACCAATAAACATTTTGGAACTCTGTGCAATTCTCAGGGCTCTTCAGTTTTGGCCTCTATTGAAGAGAGAACCATTCATTTGTTTTCAGACAGACAATATCACATCTGTGGCATATGTCAATCATCAGGGTAGGAGTCTCAGTCCTCAACCTATGAAAGAAGTATCTCGGATACTTGTTTTGGCGGAATCCAGCTCCTGTCTAATTTCTGCAGTTCATATCCCAGGTATAGACAATTGGGAAGCGGATTATCTCAGTCGTCAGACTTTACATCCGGGAGAGTGGTCTCTCCACCCAGGTGTATTTTCTCAAATTGTTCAGATGTGGGATCTTCCAGAAATAGATCTGATGGCATCTCATCTAAACAAGAAACTTCCCAGGTACATGTCCAGGTCCAGGGATCCTCAGGCAGAAGCAGTGGATGCGTTGATACTTCCTTGGTGTTATCAACCTGCTTATATTTTCCTGCCTCTAGTTCTTCTTCCAAGAGTGATCTCCAAAATCATCATGGAACAATCTTTTGTGTTGCTGGTGGCTCCAGCATAGCCTCACAGGTTTTGGTATGCAGATCTTGTTCGGATGTCCAGTTGCCAACCTTGGCCACTTCCATTAAGACCGGACTTTCTGTCTCAAGGTCCGTTTTTCCATCAGGATCTCAAAGCATTAAATTTGAAGGTATGGAAATTTAGCGCCTAGTGCTTAGTCATAGAGGTTTTTATGATTCAGTGATTAATACTATGTTACAGGCTCATAAATCTGTTTCTAGAAAGATTTATTATCGAGTTTAGAAGACTTACATTTCATGGTGTTCCTCTCATAAATTCTCTTGGCATTCTTTTAGAATTCCTAGAATTTTACAGTTTCTTCAGGATGGTTTGGATAAAGATTTCTCTGCAAGTTCCTGGAAAGGACAAATCTCTGCTCTTTCTGTTTTATTTCATAGAAAACTTGCTAAACTTCCTGATATTCACTGTTTTGTACAGGCTTTAGTTCGTATCAAGCCTGTCATTAAATCAATCTCTCCTCCTTGGAGTCTTAATTTGGTTTTAAAGGCTTTACAGGCTACTCCATTTGAACCTATGCATTCTTTGGACATTAAACTACTTTCTTGGAATGTGTTGTTCCTTTTGGCCATCTCTTCTGCTAGAAGAGTTTCTTAATTATCTTCTCTCTCTTGTGAATCTCCTTTTCTGATTTTTCATCAGGATAAGGCAGTTTTGCGGACTTCATTTAAATTCTTACCTAAGGTTGTGAATTCTAACAACATTAATAGAGAAATTGTTGTCCCTTTGTGTCCTGATCCTAAGAATTCTTTGGAGAGATCTTTACATTCTTTGGATGTGGTGAGAGCTCTGAAATATTATGTTTAAGCTACTAAAGATTTCAGGAAGACTTCTAGTCTGTTATCTTTTCTGGTTCCAGGAAAGGTCAGAAGGATTCTGCCGTTCTTTGGCATTGTGGTTAAAGCTTTTGATTCATCAAGCTTATTTGGAGTCAGGTAAGGCCCCGCCTCAGAGAATTACAGCTCATTCTACTAGATCAGTTTACACTTTTTGGGCTTTTAAAAATGAAGCTTCAGTTGATCAGATTTGCAAAGCAGCAACTTGGTCTTCTTTGCATACATTTACTAAATTCTACCATTTTGATGTATTTGCTTCTTCGGATGCCATTTTTGGTAGAAAAGTTCTTCAGGCAGCTGTTTCAGTTTGATTCTTCTGCTTATGATTTAAGTTTTTCCTTTTATTTATGAGAATAAACTTATATTTGGGTTGTGGATTAATTTTTTCAGCGAAATGGCTGTTTTTATTTCTCTTGTTAAGTGTATTCAGTCCACGGGTCATCCATTACTTATGGGATATATTCCCTTCCCAACAGGAAGTTACAAGAGGATCACCCAAGCAGAGCTGCTATATAGCTCCTCCCCTCACATGTCATATCCAGTCATTCTCTTGCAACTCTCAACATAGGAGGTCGTGAGAGGAGTGTGGTTTTTTATACTTAATTATTTCTTCAATCAAAAGTTTGTTATTTTTAAATGGCACCAGAGTGTGCTGTTTTTTTCTCAGGCAGTATTTAGAAGAAGAAATCTGCCTGCGTTTTCTATGATCTTAGCAGAAGTAACTAAGATCCACTGGCTGTTCTTGCACATTCTGAGGAGTGAGGTAACTTCAGAAAGGGAATAGCGTGCGGGGTCTCCTGCAAATGAGGTATGTGCAGTAAAATATTTTTCTAAGGAATGGAATTGACTAGGAAAATACTGCTGATACCGAAGTAATGTAAGTACAGCCTTAAATGCAGTGGTAGCGACTGGTATCAGGCTGATTAAATGTATGTGCAGTAATGTAATTTTCTAAGGAATGGAATTTGACTAAGAAAATGCTGCTAATACTGAAAGTAATGTAATGAGCATTAACTGCAGTAGAAGCGACTGGTAGCAGGCTTATAAATAACAATACATACTCTTTAAAAAGGGATCTTGAAAATGTTTACTGGCATGTTTAATCGTTTTTGTGAGGTACATTGGTGATAAAACTTATAGGGGCATGAATTTTTCCACATGGCTGACTTATTTTTCTGCATAGAAACAGTTAACTGAGGTTTCCCACTGCTGTAATAATGAGTGGGAGGGGCCTATTTTAGCGCTTTTTTGCGCAGTAAAAATTCAGTCACAGTCTTTCTGCTTCTTCCTGCATGACCCAGGACGTCTCTAGAGAGCTCAGAGGTTTTCAAAAGTCTTTTTGAGGGAGGTAATCAGTCACAGCAGATCTGTGACAGTGTGTTTGACTGTGTTAAAAAGGTTTATTTGCATATTGATTATCCGTTTTTGGGTATTAAGGGGTTAATCATCCATTTGCTAGTGGGTGCAATGCTCTGCTAAACTAATGTATTTACTGTGAAAATTTGGTTGCTATAACAGATTTGGTTCATTGTTATTTCAACTGTGACAGTTTTTTTGTGCTTCTTAAAGACGCCGTAGCGTTTTTTTATATTGCTTGTAAATTTATTTTAAAGCATTTTCCAATCTTGCTAGTCTCAATTGCTAGTCTGTTTAAACATGTCTGACACAGATGAATCTGTTTGTTCACTATGTTAGAAGGCCAATGTGGAGCCCCATAGAAATATGTGTACTAAATGTATTGATGTCACTTTAAATAATAAAAGTCAGTCTTTATCTGTAAAGGAATTATCACCAGACAACGAGGGGGAAGTTATGCCGACTAACTCTCCTCACGTGTCAGTACCTTTGCCTCCCGCTCAGGAGGCGCGTGAGATTGTGGCGCCAAGTACATCAGTGACGCCCATACAAATCACGTTAGAAGACATGGCTACTATTATGAATAATACCCTGACAGAAGTGTTATCTAAATTGCCAGAATTAAGAGGCAAGCGCGATAGCTCTGGGATAAGGACAGAGCGCGCTGGTGATATGAGAGCCATGTCTGATACTGCGTCACAGTTTGCAGAACATGAGGACGGAGAGCTTCATTCTGTGGGTGACGGATCTGATCCGGGGAAGCCGGATTCAGAGATCTCTAATTTTAAATTTAAGCTTGAGAACCTCCGTGTATTGCTTGGAGAGGTTTTAGCGGCTCTGAATGACTGTAACACAGTTGCAATTCCAGAGAAAATGTGTAGGCTGGATAGATACTATGCGGTGCCGGTGTGTACTGACGTTTTTCCTATACCTAAAAGGCTTACAGAAATTATTAGCAAGGAGTGGGATAGACCCGGTGTGCCCTTTTCCCCACCTCCTATATTTAGGAAAATGTTTCCAATAGACGCCACTACACGGGACTTATGGCAGACGGTCCCTAAGGTGGAGGGAGCAGTTTCTACTTTAGCTAAGCGTACCACTATCCCGGTGGAGGATAGTTGTGCTTTTTCGGATCCAATGGATAAAAAATTAGAAGGTTACCTTAAGAAAATGTTTGTTCAACAAGGTTTTATCTTCTTCTTTGGCCCTGTTCTTCCTCAGAACAGGGCCAAATCAAAGGCCAAACAGTCTAATTTTCGTGCCTTTCAAAACTTCAAGGCAGGAGCAGCATCAACTTCCTCTGCTCCAAAACTAACCAGTCCTGGAACAAGGGCAAGCAGGCCAGAAAAACTACTACTGCCCCTAAGACAGCATGAAGAGAGGGCCCCCTATCCGGAAACGGATCTAGTGGGGGGCAGACTTTCTCTCTTCGCCTAGGCGTGGGCAAGAGATGTCCAGGATCCCTGGGCGTTGGAGATTATATCTCAGGGATATATTCTGGACTTCAAAGCTTCTCCTCCACAAGGGAGATTTCATCTTTCAAGGTTATCAGCAAACCAAATAAAGAAAAATGCATTTCTACGCTGTGTACAAGACCTCATAGTAATGGGGAGATTTCAACATGGTTTTTAACAGTAGTGATAGATTACAGACCACCAAACAAACAACTGTCAAAGTATCTCAAAAAGCAACAAGAATTCTTAGATCATTTTGTCGAACACTTAAGATTAGGGACATATGGCGGCATATATTCCCAAACAATCGAGAATTTACTTATGAATCAAAACAGTTCAAATCATTTTCACGTATTGATTATTTCCTTGGGTCAGACAGACTTCTTGGCTCAGTGGTTAAATCACAAATTGGCGAATTCACTATCTCAGACCATGCTCCCATATCTTTGGAGATTGGTCTAGACAACACTATATATGAACCAAACAGAGGGTACACGTTCCCCCGCTATTTATATAAAAATCCAACATTTAATAGATTCATCTCTGAAAGATGGAGTGAATATAGGACACAAAACCTCTCACACAGTACCAAACCAGAAACATTTTGGGAAGCAGCCAAAGCTGTGATTAGGGGAGAAATTAAGCAATACACCTGTAAACTCAGAGCAAACTTACGCTTAAGGGAGATTCAGCTGTCTAACTGTCTCAGTAACTCATACAACACCTATATAACGTCACCTAATGACACTAACTGGCATAGATATATAAAATCAAAACAGGAATGGGAGGCATTCAATCTCCAACAGACCATAAAACAAGATCAGCGTCAAAGAACCAGCTATTATAGATATGGTAGTAAAATAGGCAAGCTCCTAGCAAACCAGGTGAAACTACACACTGCACCTAAACCAATTAAGGCTATTGTGGTAGATGGGATAAGAGTTACTGAGAAAGAGGCAATCAAGAATGGCTTTGCTAATTTTTTCAAAAAACTTTACGCAGCCCCTCAGATTCACATACAGAATAAAAATTGTTTTTGGGAAAAAATTTCACTCCCAAGGCTACCCTCAGACGAGGCAGAGAAACTTAATACACCTATAACAGCTATAGAGGTAATGCAAGCCATTGATAAACTCAGTTTGGATAAAGCAGCTGGCCCCGATATGCTCCCGTCAGAATTTTATAAAATTCTCAAAGAGGAGATTAACACTCCATTGGTCAATTTATTTAATGACTACCTGTGTAAGGGTGAGGTGCCCTCAGCATATTTCGCAGCCTCTAAAATTATCTTAATTCCAAAAAAGAACAAAGATCCAGAACTAATTGACTCATACCGCCCTATCTCACTACTCAACACAGATTACAAAATATTCACAACTATTTTATCGAACAGACTTAAACGTGTACTTGGCTCGCTGATTCATGTGGATCAGGTCGGCTTCATGTTGAACAGGAACCCAGCCGCTAGTATTCGGAAAATCTTATTATTGTTAGACTTCTATCATACAGATAAGGCACCCAATAGGGAAGAAACAGCGATTTTGTCAGTCGATGCTCAAAAAGCATTCGACTCAATTATCTGGGACCACCTATTCTTTACTATGGAACAATTTGGCTTTAGGGACCACTTTCCTAAATGTATCCATGCCCTATATGCGAAGGCCTCTTCAGTACTTGTGGTTAATGGCTCCCTTACAGAAACTTTTGAGATTCTGACAGGGACGAGACAAGGCTGTCCAATTTCACCTCTATTGTTCAACTTAGCAATTGAACCTCTGGCATTAATGCTGAAACAACATTTACAAGGGATTTCTCTGGGTGACAAATATCTTAAACTACTTCTCTACGCGGACGATCTGCTACTCTTTCTTAATAAACCACAATCTGAGATCCCAATAATTATAGATATAATCGCTAAATTCGGTACATTTTCAGGCTATAAAATAAATATCTCTAAATCTGACCTATTATGGATAACCAGACCAATGGGTATAGACTATTCTCCACCTTTCAGGGTGGCAGATCAATACATTACATACTTAGGAATTAAAATTAGCACAGACCCGGCGGAATGGTATCCATTGAACTATTCTCCATTATTAATTAAAATTCAATTAGATTTCAAAAATTGGGCAAAGTTACCTTTATCATTGACGGCAAAAATCAATTTGGTTAAAATGATCATATTACCTAAACTACTTTACATAATGCAAAACATTCCAATTCCCCTAACAAATGCCGACTTAAAACGTCTGGAAAGTGCTATCAGGCTGTTCATTTGGGGTACGGGCAAGAGACGCATTACTTTACAAAAACTTTCGCTCCCCAGGCAAAGCGGAGGCTTATCACTTCCTAGTTTTCTGATCTATAATAAATTATGCTTGGCCAAAGTTGCCATGGATTGGCTCACTGCTGGATCATTTGTTGCTTCCTATGAAATTGAGCAAAATCTAGTCACTCCATTCAACCTAGCGGCGCTGTTACACTGCCCTATCAAGGACCTACCACATAAGGTTAAAACGAAAATTACAATAATCCATACTATCAAAGCCTGGCAATTTATTAGGATGTGCATGATGGACATTCCACAAATTTCATAATATGTACCTATTGTAGGGAATCCGCGCTTCATCCCAGGCATCAGGAACAAATTATTCAGTAGATGGTCCAGATTGGGGTTGAAACACTTAGTACAACTTAGGGATCCAGAAACGCTTGGGGTATCCACCTTCGCTACCTTAAAAAATCAATATCATCTTAAAAATACTGACTTTTATGCGTACTTACAAGTGCGGCACTGGTACACTGAGACCATTAAAGACCCAGTTAGAGATCACCTACATCCAGGCATTAAAATGGGTCTTGCCCTATTTAAGGCAGGCAAACACGCAATTAGTTACTGGTATAAAATGATGCTTCTCGAGTCCGGTGAAACAAATCTGGCAGACATTCATTCAAAATGGAGCAGAGACATTCAAACCTTAGAGCCTGTCACAATTAAACATAGCATAGTAATGGTGGAACGCGCCACTTTATCAGCGTCATGGCGAGAGTCACATTTTAAACTTATAAACCGTATCCATATAACTCCGGCCAACTTAAATAGATGGCGTGGAAACTCATCTCACTTGTGCCCTCGCTGCAGCTCAGCTGATGCCGACCTGGTCCACATGATTTGGCGATGTCCAAAGATCCAACACTTCTGGTGTAAAACCCAATTTTGGTTGAACAGAGTACTTAATATCCATCTAGTTCTGGACTTACAACACGTTATCTTTCTAGTAGATCGGAACGACATAGTAGAATATGCCCCTAACATTGAGCTAATTAACACTGCAATTTTGGGGGGGCGATACCTCATTTTGAAAAACTGGAAATCCAGCAGAGCACCAACAATCAATAACCTAACCTACCTGCTACACTCGCAATATACATTAGAACAGCTTGATAGTTTTAATAATGGAATAAGTCATCAGCACAGATTTGAATGCAAGTGGTTAGATTTTATTAGAAGCTACAGAAATAGTTCAGATAACTAGTTGAAAAATCTCTCCCCCATCTCCTCTCCCCTTTTTTTTTTTTTTTTTTTTTTTTTTTCTCTCCTCCTCCCTCTTATTTTCCGGCCGGGCACCACCCCCCCCCCCCCCCGGGATCCAAGCCCGTTGTTATAATGGCTTCAGCTTGAATATGTTGAGAAGACACTAGCCGATAAATATTTTCTTTTTTTGCTCAAATAAATACTTGATATAGAAAACTACTGGTAGTAATTTTAGGTTACAGCTTGAACTAGCATAATGCTAAGCTAACTTTGTTCGGCTATGAGTGCTCTCTTTCTTTTCTCTTTTTTGATCGTTCTTTCTTTTTTCTCCTCTTATATATATAAGGATTTTATATCCAAGAATAGTATGACTAATCAATGAGAGTGATGTATCATTTATATCTAAGAATTTTTAATAATTTGCTGGATAGCCTCGAGGGATAGTCCCTTATCTAGTGTAAAGTTGTTTTCATATATATTTGTACATTTTATTTTGTAGCATCATTACCGTCGTTGCTAAATAGGCCTAAGAACGGCCTTTCGAATGTCACAGAAACCGTATATTTTCCTTCTGTTTTCTTTTACATCCTTCTGGCTGTTTCCATGTCATGTAATTACTGACTATGAATACTTAACGTACAGAATGCATTTCTTTATTTTTCTTTCATGTTTGTTTTGCAATTGAAACTGTACGTTTTGGATGTACTAATTACTGTACTTGTTTATTTTACTTTTTTTTCCTTTTGAAAAATTTAATAAAAACAAAAATTAAAAAAAAAAAGGATTTTACTCAAATCTGTTTGTGGTTCCCAAGAAAGAGGGAACCTTCACACCAATCTTGGACCTAAAAATCTTAAACAAATTCCTAAGAGTTCCATCATTCAAAATGGAAACTATTCGAACCATCCTACCCATGATCCAAGAGGGTCAGTATATGACCACAGTGGACTTAAAGGATGCCTACCTTCACATACCGATTCACAAAGATCATTATCGGTACCTAAGATTTGCCTTTCTAGACAGGCATTACCAGTTTGTAGCTCTTCCCTTCGGGTTAGCTACGGCCCCGAGAATTTTTACAAAGGTTCTGGGCTCACTTCTGGCGGTGCTAAGACCGGGAGGCATAGCGATGGCTCCGTATCTAGACGACATTCTGATACAAGCGTCAAGTTTTCAAATTGCCAAATCTCATACAGAGATAGTTCTGGCATTTCTGAGGTCGCATAGGTGGAAGGTGAATGTGGAAAAGAGTTCTCTATTACCACTCACAAGGGTTCCCTTCCTAGGGACTCTTATAGATTCTGTAGAGATGAAAATTTACCTGATGGAGTCCAGGTTATCAAAACTTCTAAATGCTTGCCGTGTCCTTCATTCCATTCCACGCACGTCAGTAGCTCAGTGCATGGAGGTAATCGGCTTAATGGTAGCGGCAATGGACATAGTACCATTTGTGCGCCTGCATCTCAGACCGCTGCAATTATGCATGCTAAGTCAGTGGAATGGGGATTACTCAGATTTGTCCCCTCTACTAAATCTGGATCAAGAGACCAGAGATTCTCTTCTCTGGTGGCTTTCTCGGGTCCATCTGTCCAAAGGGATGACCTTTCGCAGACCAGATTGGACGATTGTAACAACAGATGCCAGCCTTCTAGGTTGGGGCGCAGTCTGGAACTCCCTGAAGGCTCAGCGATCGTGGACTCAGGAGGAGAAACTCCTCCCAATAAATATTCTGAGCTTGGCCTCAGTTAGCAACACTGAGGTTCATCAGATTTCAGTCGGACAACATCACGACTGTGGCTTACATCAACCATCAAGGGGGAACCAGGAGTTCCCTAGCGATGTTAGAAGTCTCAAAGATAATTCTCTGGGAAGAGTCTCCCTCTTGCCACCTGTCAGCGATCTACATCCCAGGCGTGGAGAACTGGGAGGCGGACTTTCTAAGTCGCCAGACTTTTCATCCGGGGGAGTGGGAACTTCATCCGGAGGTCTTCGCTCAACTGATTCATCGTTGGGGCAAACCAGAACTGGATCTCATGGCGTCTCGCCAGAACGCCAAGCTTCCTTGTTACGGATCCAGGTCCAGGGACCCGGGAGCGGCGCTGATAGATGCTCTAGCAGCCCCTTGGGTTTTCAACATGGCTTATGTGTTTCCACCATTTTCGCTGCTACCTCGACTGATTGCCAAGATCAAACAAGAGAGAGCATCGGTGATTCTGATAGCGCCTGCGTGGCCACGCAGGACCTGGTATGCAGACCTAGTGGAATCTAAAAATATATAAGAAGCGCTCACAAGGGCTAAAGACAAAAATCAATTTATTACTTAAATAGAATAAAAATTATTATAAATAAAAACTTTTGAGTGCGCACTCTTAAAATACAAATGTAACTAATCTTCACAACAATTCAATGATTTTAATCCTAAAAACATATATAATCTGCTAATTAAAAAAAGTCTCTTTGATTGGTTATTTGAAATAGGTACTATTAGCAGCAGATAGATTATCCCAAGTCTCTTAGTTTATTTTGTGCAAAAGTGTTTTTTAGCAGACGTTTGTAGATGGACGTTTGTTTCAAATGTAACCGTTAAAACAGTAATTGCATCAAAAAGACTTATTTTCAGCCAAAGTCCTGTGTATTTTTAACAAAACACTTTTTACCTTAGTGTTGCGGTTCCTATTGAAATAAAAAGTAACCTTTTTGTCGTCCCACAATGGATTTTTTGTTGTAGCAACAGAAACGGCTTACCGTGATTCTGCTACCGCTGGTCTTGGCTTGTTTGAACAGATCTACCCGCCTTCCGATGACAATGGGCAGTCCGCCTCTATTGCCTCCAGGCGTGATTCTGCTACCGCTGGTCTTTGCTTGTCTTTGCTTGTCTTTGCTTGTTTTTGAACAGATCTCCCCGCCTTCCGATGACAATGGGCAGTCCGCCTCTATTGCCTCCAGGCGTGATTCTGCTTACGCTGGTCTTGGCTTGTAGTTTGTAGGAAACAGATCTCCCTGCCTTCCGATGACAATGGGCAGTCGGCCTCTATTGCCTCCAGGCTAAAAAGGGAGCTGTTTATACTTGCTTCTGGGTCCGGGTATATGTTAATCTCACCCGGTTGTGTGTTTTGCGGTCTCCTTGATAAATAGTATCCTTTGAATCATCAACGCGTTTCCGCTCGCAATTTAACCTATTTTAACGTTTTTTCACTTATTATAGACCTAGTGGACATGTCATCCTGTCCACCATGGTCTCTGCCTCTGAGGCAGGACCTTCTGATTCAGGGTCCTTTCAACCATCCAAATCTAATTTCTCTGAGGCTGACTGCATGGAGATTGAACGCTTGATCCTATCAAAGTGTGGCTTCTCGGAGTCGGTTATTGATACCTTAATACAGGCTCGGAAACCTGTTACCAGAAAAATTTACCATAAAATATGGCGTAAATATTTATATTGGTGCGAATCCAAGAGTTACTCATGGAGTAAGGTTAGGATTCCTAGGATATTGTCTTTTCTACAAGAGAGTTTAGAAAAGGGCTTATCTGCTAGTTCGTTAAAGGGACAGATTTCTGCTCTGTCTATTCTTTTACACAAACGTCTGGCGGAAGTTCCAGACGTTCAGGCTTTTTGTCAGGCTTTGGCTAGGATTAAGCCTGTGTTTAAGACTGTTGCTCCGCCGTGGAGCTTAAACTTAGTTCTTAAAGTTCTTCAAGGTGTTCCATTTGAACCCCTTCATTCCATTGATATTATGCTGTTATCTTGGAAAGTTCTGTTTTTGATGGCTATTTCCTCGGCTCGAAGAGTCTCTGAGTTATCTGCCTTACATTGTGATTCTCCTTATCTGATTTTCCATTCAGACAAGGTAGTTCTGCATACTAAACCTGGGTTCTTACCTAAGGTAGTTTCTAACAGGAATATCAATCAAGAGATTGTTGTTCCATCATTATGTCCTAACCCTTCTTCAAAGAAGGAACGACTTTTGCATAATCTGGACGTAGTCCTTGCCATGAAGTTCTATTTACAGGCAAAAGACTAAAGATTTTCGTCAAACTTCTTCCCTGTTTGTCGTTTATTCTGGTCAGAGGAGAGGTCTAAAAGCCTTGGCTACCTCTCTCTCCTTTTGGCTTCGTAGCATAATACGTTTAGCCTATGAGACTGCTGGACAGCAGCCTCCTGAAAGAATTACAGCTCATTCCACTAGAGCTGTGGCTTCCACCTGGGCCTTTAAGAATGAGGCCTCTGTTGAACAGATTTGCAAGGCTGCGACTTGGTCTTCACTTCATACCTTTTCATACCTTTTCAAAATTTTACAAATTTGACACTTTTGCTTCTTCGGAGGCTGTTTTTGGGAGAAAGGTTCTACAGGCAGTGGTTCCTTCCGTTTAAAGTTCCTGCCTTGTCCCTCCCATTATCCGTGTACTTTAGCTTTGGTATTGGTATCCCATAAGTAATGGATGACCCGTGGACTGAATACACTTAACAAGAGAAAACATAATTTATGCTTACCTGATAAATTTATTTCTCTTGTAGTGTATTCAGTCCACGGCCCGCCCTGTCTTTTTTGAGGCAGATCTAAATTTTAATTAAAACTCCAGTCACCACTGCACCCTATGGTTTCTCCTTTCTTGTCTTGTTTCGGTCGAATGACTGGATATGACATGTGAGGGGAGGAGCTATATAGCAGCTCTGCTTGGGTGATCCTCTTGCAACTTCCTGTTGGGAAGGGAATATATCCCATAAGTAATGGATGACCCGTGGACTGAATACACTACAAGAGAAATAAATTTATCAGGTAAGCATAAATTATGTTTTTATCCATTCCCTCTCTAGTGACTCTTGCGTAGAGTGCCACTTCTTGTTTATTGCTATCCCATACGTCACTAGCTCATGGACCCTTGCCAATTACATGAAGGAAAATATAATTTATATAAGAACTTACCTGATAAATTAATTTCTTTCATATTGGCAAGAATGAGGCCCACCCCTTTTTTATGGTGGTTATGCTTTTTTGTATAAAGCACAATTATTTCCAAATTCCTTTGTTGATGCTTTTTATTCCCTTCTTATTTCCCCACTACTTGGCAACTGAATTGTGGGTGTGGTGAGGGGTGTATTTATAGGCATTTTGAGGTTTGTGAAACGTTGCCCCTCGTGGTAGGATTGTATATCCCATACGTCACTAGCTCATGGACTCTTGCCAATATGAAAGAAATTAATTTATCAGGTAAGTTCTTACATAAATTATGTTATTTCATAATAAAAATTATATTATTATCTAGTGAAGAACATAGGAATGTAAAATATAAGTAACTCAAATCGGGTTTCACTATTTAGATCTATATCTATATATGTTAAAGCCCTATGCAGCATTTTTTTTTCCAAACACCTTATACCATATACATTTGAGCCCTTAGAACTTTTTTATTATTATGTTTTAATAATTTCTATCAGACATTGTTTATATGAGTGCAATTGTACGTTTAAGTGTATTTATGTTGTGTTGAATGCAACTTTTTTCCTCACCTACCCATTCTGCAAACTCTCAAGTCGCAATAACCTGACATGCGTAAATCAAAATAGTGCTCGGGCAAACGCATTTACTTTCAACTCGCACTAGGTGAGAGAAACACGTAATCTTTTGTGCGTAACCCATAGCGTGCCACTTGTAATCTAACCTTAATTGAGGATGACAGTTTAAAGGGATAGTAAAGTCAAAATTAAACTTTCTTAGTTCAGATAGGGCATGCAATTTTAAGATGCTTTTCAATTTATTTCTTAGCAAATTTACTGTGTTCCCTTGCTGTTTTTTGTTGAAAAGCATACCTAGATATGTTTAGGAGCAGCTACTGGGAGCTATCGGCTGATTACACATAGAATTACACACACACATGAATGTAGTACATATATAATTTGTATTCATTCCCTGCACAGAAGCAGTTGCAATCCTTTTCCATTTTATCAAATGCTGTGCATCCCACAAACTGTAATTCATAAATGACCCAGTTAACAGGTTAAATGACACTGAAGTATGTCTATCACTATATACATCTTGGGTTACTGGAAAAATATACTTTAAATTCAAAATGAGTTTATGTGGGTTATAAATTATCTTAAATGTTTGACACACTTCTGGAAAGGCATCTTATCCCTTATTATATTACAATATTTGACAGGCATTAATGAATGTTCTTAGAAAAATAATCAGCCTAATGGAAGAACGCAGTAACAGTACAGATTTGATATTAGGATTTTGGTTAAGTGTATCTAGTTTGTCGGAAAAGGCCTGGACAATTAAGTTAGTTTATACAGCCTGGATCTGTTTTATTAATCACAGTTTATTTTTATGTGAATGGGCTGGCAGTGTCAGTTATTGTAGAGGCAGCAGGTGACAAGTGTTAGTGTGTACAGCGCAGTACATCAGATTTACAGAAGAACGAGTATTGTGTTTTATACAAGAAACTGGTACCATTTAGCCTGTGTTGTCTTTATCTAGAGTACGTCCAGTAACGAGGACATTCGCAGCATGAATCCATCGCATAACGACTCTCTGCACATCCATGAGCTGCAGGACAGGTGAGCAACCACAGTCTAAAAGCTTATTGTATGTACTGATCCATAGCAAGCTAATGCTTCTAGTTACAGTACGTGGTGTATAATATCTGTTAACTCATTTGATACCAGTCTCACCACTTTCTGTTCCTTTCATTCCAAAGGGTTAATGTCTGCACCTACCCACCCTGTGAGACACCCGTATTCAGAGAGAGAAGCACAGCTCTTCCCTCGTTATCTCAGCACGCTGCCTGTGGGCACACTTTTAGCGTAATGGGACTGTACATTTACAGTCCTGGGAGAGCCATTCCTGCCTGTACAGTCTATTTAAGTAACAACTCCTTTTAATTAAATCCACTGGTTGTAATAGCGCACTTCATTACTGTTGGTTTGATGGGTACAGTGTGGGCCTGCCTGTGTCATAGCTGTGATATGAGGGCACAGGCTGCTGCAGGAGACATTAGCAGGATAAAAGACGCAATAAACCGGCATCGCAGAGATACAAAGTGACTTTAAAAGGAGTTAAAAAACTTTGTTCTGCAGCTCTGTTTATGTAACAATATTAACATATAAGAAATAACACACTTAAGGGTTAATCACAATCCTTTAGTAAAATGTATCTAATGATTTTCAGCAGAAGATACCATTAGAGTCTTGGGGGATTTTTGTATATGCATCATTTGATACATTTTTCTAAAGGATAATGATTGGCTCCTTAGATCGCAGTCAATGTGATTTCTCGTTAGTAGCTGAGTATTTCATTATTTGTGCGATGTAAATGCAACACAGTACAGGACGTTATTGCCTGTGTGTGTATATATATATATATTATTGAGACCATTTCAAAAAACGTGTATGTATGTGTATGTATATATATATATATATATATATATATATATATATACACAGTGTATATATATATATATATATATATACACACACATATATACAGTATATATGCATATATATATTTATATATATATATATATGTACATGTATAAAACACAGAAGTGGACTGCACTCTTAACTGGACCAGGTACACACCCGATGACCCTGCAAAATGCACAGCCCTTGGTACTTAATAGCCCCAGGCAACTAGGTGCAAAGCTCATAGGGAAAATTACAAAGCAAATTAACACAACACACAGAGGAAGTCTGGCACTCACTTGCAAAGTACACAGCTAAGACTAAAAGCAGAAATGGAAGAGTTAGTTACAGCATCTGGACAAATTGGTCAAGCCCAGGAACCACGTCAAGGTCTCTCCCTGAGTCCCTAGTATCCTTTGTTAAAGAAGCCACAATGCACTAATGGGAGCTAGCTGAAAGACGATGACAAGAGGCATAAATGTGCATCCACTGCCTAGTTATACATTTCAATGAAGGATACAATGAGAACAAAACAAATTAGATAATAAAAATAAATTGGAAAGATATTTAAAATAGCATGCTCTGTCTGAATCTTGAATCATGTCCCTTTTTAAAGGGCCATGATACCTACATTTTTTCTATCATGATTTAGAAAGATAATGCATTTTTAAACATCTTTCTAATTTACTTCTATTATCTAATTTGTCTTATTCTCTTGATATTCTTTGCTGAAAAGCATATCTAGATATGCTCAGTAGCTGCTGATTGGTTGCTGCACATAGAAGCCTCATGTGATTGGCTCACCCATGTGCATTGCTTTTTCTTCAAATAAGGATATCTAAAAAAATGAAGCAAAATAAATAATAGAAGTAAATTGTAATGTTGTTTAAATTTGTATTCTCTATCTGAATCATGAAAGAAAGATTTTGGGTTTAGTGGCCCTTTAAGGAACTTCCCTACCCAAGCACAAGTGAAACATAATGACAGCATCTAAACAGATTAAAGGGACATGGGACCCAAAATGTAAAAAAAACTAGTTTTATCTGGTTTTAGACAAAGCACACCAGTTTTAGCTGAGGGCTGGTGTATGTGCTTGTTAGTTTTTGTGTTCTCTGTGGGATACATTTTGTTCTTGTGTATGTGAAAATGGACATTACTCCAAGTAAGCAGACACATTTATGGCCGTGAGATATTGCTACTGCCGTCAGTTTGGGAAAATCAAGAATTTTTAGGGCACACAACGATTCTGGATAAAGGAATATGTGGAAGAAAGCGAGGAACCACCCCTAGAACTGATAAAATTCTACTTGGAAACAGAAAGGTTCATCCAACAAAATCAAGCAAGGACCTTCTGAGAGCATATACTTCCAGGAAGTTAGGCAGAAGGCAAGAAATCCAATAAAAAAAAGAAATTGTTGAAATCTCACATGAAGAAAAAATGGTTGACATGGGCTAAAAAATATAAGTCTTGGACCGCTGATAACTAGAAAAGAGGTAGTTTTCAGTGATCGGTCACATTTTGTTGTTCAAGGTAACAGATCAAGTGTTTTCAGATTAAGCAATTATGAAACAATAAAATCTGAGCATCCCCAACAGATTGTAAAACAACCTAAAAACAGATGTGTTAGAGGGTTCACAGCAGGTGGTACTGAGGGCCTATATGATGGTATAATGTCCTACAAATACAAGAGAGTTGGGCCATTCCTGCAGACCTTTGCAGGGACATTTCAGCACAACCTGGCCCCATGCCACCATTTGAAAGCTGTCAAGAACGTCATGGTAGAAAACAAAATCAATGTGCTTGATTGGCCTGGTAATTCTCCAGACTTAAATCCAATAAAAAATTTGCGGAGTATTATGAAGAAATGTCTTGGTGAAATGGGCTGTTCAGCAAAAGTTTGCTTGTTAAAAAAAACGCTATAAAAGTGTATTTCCATGAAAATCAAGTGAAAAATCAATGGCAAAATGTATTCAGGAATTTATTTCAGCTAAAACAATAACACATTTCTTACTAATATTATATAATACATTTAGATAAAGTTATAGAAATAAAATATTTGAAAATTGTAAGTTTTTCCATTTTCTTCCAATTAATTTGTACACTACTGTTTCATCAAATTTGCTTCATTCTTGTGCTATCCTTTCTTTTTTTTTTTTTTTATTTGGGTATCAAATAAACATATAACAGAAAATTAAACATCATGCCATGCAGGGCACATTTAGGTACATCTGTTTCATTTAATATAGTATGACAAAGACTGTAAACAAGACATGCCCCACAAGGGTCCCTCCCCTCGCAGAGTATCGCAGGGAAGGAAAAATGGTACCCATTTTTATTCTTTTTTTTTTTTTTTAAACAGTCTCTATGATAACAAGAGTTCCAAGAGGTTGGAGTCCAACTAAGGTCATTGTAATCAGAACAGTTCGCAGACGCAGAGTCTAGCTCAGCTGAAAAAGGATTGCTTATCGTACTTAATTGACACTATGTATTCTAATGGCCAGTGGTCCAGACTCTCAATATAAGCTTAATGATTTTAACATAAAAATAAATACATAGACAGACATAAAAACTTATCATATTTCCATACAGAGTAAAGAAGAAGAAGAAGAAAAAGGGGCGGGAAAAAGAAAAGGCACAGGAAGAAGAGGAGGGGGAGGGGAGTGCTATCCTTTCTTAACCGAGTAGCAATGTAGTACTGGGAGCTAGATCCATTTAGCCAATGACAAGGGGAATTTATGTGCAGTCACCATTAAGCAGCTAGCTCAAAGTAGTGCATTGCTGCTCCTAAGCCTACCTAGGTATACTTTTCAAAATGGGATACCAAGAGAACAAAGCAAATTAGCTAACAGAAGTGAAATTGAAAGTTGTTTAAAATTGCATGTTCTGTCTGAATCGTGAAATTTTAATTTTGACTTTACTGGCCATTTAAGCAGTGCATTGTAAAATGTCTGCATGCATAATAATAAGTGTATAATGTAACATAGTAACATAGTAGATGAGGTTGAAAAAAGACCGAAGTCCATCAAGTTCAACCTATACAAATCTAAAATATATACAAAAAGCTCCAGTTAAGATTAAATAATCCCACTAAAAGGTGACCCATTTAATACTAGCAATCATATCCATGAATTTTGTTTATAGACAAAAATGTATCCAAATAATTTTTAAATGTATCTAGAGTATTGGCATTCACTACCTCCTTTGGTAATGAGTTCCACAATTTTATTGCTCTTACAGTGAAAAAACGTTTTCGTTGCAGGAGATTAAATCTTCTTTCCTCCAACCTTAAATTGTGACCTCTGGTCACAAACAATTTTCTTGGAATAAACAGAGCTTCTGCCATCTCTGTATATGGGCCTTGAATATATTTATATAAAGTAATCATGTCACCTCTTAAGCGCCTTTTTTCTAAAGAAAACAGACCCAGTTTGGCTAGCCTCTCCTCATAGGTTAAATTCTCCAATCCCCTTATTAGCTTTGTGGCCCTACTCTGAACTTTTTCTAGTTCTGCAATATCTTTTCTTTCATGTAATTAGCAAGAGTCCATGAGCTAGTGACGTATGGGATATACATTCCTACCAGGAGGGGCAAAGTTTCCCAAACCTCAAAATGCCTATAAATACACCCCTCACCACACCCACAATTCAGTTTTACAAACTTTGCCTCCGATGGAGGTGGTGAAGTAAGTTTGTGCTAGATTCTACGTTGATATGCGCTCCGCAGCAAGTTGGAGCCCGGTTTTCCTCTCAGCGTGCAGTGAATGTCAGAGGGATGTGAGGAGAGTATTGCCTATTTGAATGCAGTGATCTCCTTCTACGGGGTCTATTTCATAGGTTCTCTGTTATCGGTCGTAGAGATTCATCTCTTACCTCCCTTTTCAGATCGACGATATACTCTTATATATACCATTACCTCTGCTGATTCTCGTTTCAGTACTGGTTTGGCTATCTGCTATATGTAGATGAGTGTCCTGGGGTAAGTAAGTCTTATTTTCTGTGACACTCCAAGCTATGGTTGGGCACTTTGTTTATAAAGTTCTAAATATATGTATTCAAACATTTATTTGCCTTGACTCAGAATGTTCAACTTTCCTTATTTTCAGACAGTCAGTTTCATATTTGGGATAATGCATTTTAATTTAACATTTTTCTTACCTTAAAATTTGACTTTTTCCCTGTGGGCTGTTAGGCTCGCGGGGGCTGAAAATGCTTCATTTTATTGCGTCATTCTTGGCGCTGACTTTTTTGGCGCAAAAATTCTATTTCCGTTTCCGGCGTCATACGTGTCGCCGGAAGTTGCGTCATTTTTTTACGTTATTTTGCGCCAAAAATGTCGGCGTTCCGGATGTGGCGTCATTTTTGGCGCCAAAAAGCATTTAGGCGCCAAATAATGTGGGCGTCTTATTTGGCGCGAAAAAATATGGGCGTCGCTTTTGTCTCCACATTATTTAAGTCTCATTTTTTATTGCTTCTGGTTGCTAGAAGCTTGTTCTTTGGCATTTTTTCCCATTCCTGAAACTGTCATTTAAGGAATTTGATCAATTTTGCTTTATATATATGTTGTTTTTTCTCTTACATATTGCAAGATGTCTCACGTTGCATCTGAGTCAGAAGATACTACAGGAAAATCGCTGTCAAGTGCTGAATCTACCAAAGCGAAGTGTATCTGCTGTAAACTTTTGGTAGCTATTCCTCCAGCTGTTGTTTGTATTGATTGTCATGACAAACTTGTTAAAGCAGATAATATTTCCTTTAGTAAAGTACCATTGCCTGTTGCAGTTCCTTCAACATCTAAGGTGCAGAATGTTCCTGATAATATAAGAGATTTTGTTTCTGAATCCATAAAGAAGGCTATGTCTGTTATTTCTCCTTCTAGTAAACTTAAAAAATCTTTTAAAACTTCTCTCCCTACAGATGAATTTTTAAATGAACATCATCATTCTGATTCTGATGATTCCTCTGGTTCAGAGGATTCTGTCTCAGAGGTTGATGCTGATAAATCTTCATATTTATTTAAAATGGAATTTATTCGTTCTTTACTTAAAGAAGTACTAATTGCTTTAGAAATAGAGGATTCTGGTCCTCTTGATACTAATTCTAAACGTTTAGATAAGGTATTTAAAGCTCCTGTGGTTATTCCAGAAGTTTTTCCTGTTCCTAATGCTATTTCTGCAGTAATTTCCAAAGAATGGGATAATTTGGGTAATTCATTTACTCCTTCTAAACGTTTTAAGCAATTATATCCTGTGCCGTCTGACAGATTAGAATTTTGGGACAAGATTCCTAAAGTTGATGGGGCTATTTCTACCCTTGCTAAACGTACTACTATTCCTACGTCAGATGGTACTTCGTTTAAGGATCCTCTAGATAGGAAAATTGAATCCTTTCTAAGAAAAGCTTATCTGTGTTCAGGTAATCTTCTTAGACCTGCTATATCTTTGGCTGATGTTGCTGCAGCTTCAACTTTTTGGTTGGAAACTTTAGCGCAACAATTAACACATCGTGATTCTCATGATATTATTATTCTCCTTCAGCATGCTAATAATTTTATCTGTGATGCCATTTTTGATATTATCAGAGTTGATGTCAGGTTTATGTCTCTAGCTATTTTAGCTAGAAGAGCTTTATGGCTTAAAACTTGGAATGCTGATATGGCTTCTAAATCAACTTTACTTTCCATTTCTTTCCAGGGTAACAAATTATTTGGTTCTCAGTTGGATTCCATTATTTCAACTGTTACTGGTGGGAAAGGAACTTTTTTACCACAGGATAAAAAATCTAAAGGTAAAAACAGGGCTAATAATCGTTTTCGTTCCTTTCGTTTCAACAAAGAACAAAAGTCTGATCCTTCATCCTCAGGAGCAGTTTCAGTTTGGAGACCATCTCCAGTCTGGAATAAATCCAAGCCAGCTAGAAAGGCAAAGCCTGCTTCTAAGTCCACATGAAGGTGCGGCCCTCATTCCAGCTCAGCTGGTAGGGGGCAGGTTACGTTTTTTTCAAGGAAATTTGGATCAATTCTGTTCACAATCTTTGGATTCAGAGCATTGTTTCAGAAGGGTACAGAATTGGTTTCAAGTTGAGACCTCCTGCAAAGAGATTTTTTCTTTCCTGTGTCCCAGTAAATCCAGTAAAAGCTCAAGCATTTCTGAAATGTGTTTCAGATCTAGAGTTGACTGGAGTAATTATGCCAGTTCCAGTTCCGGAACAGGGGATGGGGTTTTATTCAAATCTCTTCATTGTACCAAAGAAGGAGAATTCTTTCAGACCAGTTCTGGATCTAAAAATATTGAATCGTTATGTAAGGATACCAACGTTCAAGATGGTAACTGTAAGGACTATCTTACCTTTTGTTCAGCAAGGGAATTATATGTCCACAATAGATTTACAGGATGCATATCTGCATATTCCGATTCATCCAGATCATTATCAGTTCCTGAGATTCTCGTTTCTGGACAAGCATTACCAATTTGTGGCTCTGCCGTTTGGCCTAGCTACAGCTCCAAGAATTTTTACAAAGGTTCTCGGTGCCCTGCTGTCTGTAATCAGAGAACAGGGTATTGTGGTATTTCCTTATTTGGACGATATCTTGGTACTTGCTCAGTCTTTACATTTAGCAGAATCTCATACGAATCGACTTGTGTTGTTTCTTCAAGATCATGGTTGGAGGATCAATTTACCAAAAAGTTCTTTGATTCCTCAGACAAGGGTAACTTTTCTGGGTTTCCAGATGGATTCAGTGTCCATGACTCTGTCTTTAACAGACAAGAGACGTCTAAAGTTGATTGCAGCTTGTCGAAACCTTCAGTCACAATCATTCCCTTCGGTAGCCTTATGCATGGAAATTCTAGGTCTTATGACTGCTGCATCGGACGCGATCCCCTTTGCTCGTTTTCACATGCGACCTCTTCAGCTCTGTATGCTGAAGCAATGGTGCAAGGATTACACGAAGATATCTCAATTAATATCTTTAAAACCGATTGTTCGACACTCTCTAACATGGTGGACAGATCACCATCGTTTAATTCAGGGGGCTTCTTTTGTGCTTCCGACTTGGTCTGTAATTTCAACAGATGCAAGTCTCACAGGTTGGGGAGCTGTGTGGGGATCTCTGACGGCACAAGGAGTTTGGGTATCTCAGGAGGTGAGATTACCGATCAATATTTTGGAACTCCGTGCAATTTTCAGAGCTCTTCAGTTTTGGCCTCTTCTGAAGAGAGAATCGTTCATTTGTTTTCAGACAGACAATGTCACAACTGTGGCATACATCAATCATCAAGGAGGGACTCACAGTCCTCTGGCTATGAAAGAAGTATCTCGAATTTTGGTTTGGGCGGAATCCAGCTCCTGTCTAATCTCTGCGGTTCATATCCCAGGTGTAGACAATTGGGAAGCGGATTATCTCAGTCGCCAAACGTTGCATCCGGGCGAATGGTCTCTTCACCCAGAGGTATTTCTACAGATTGTTCAAATGTGGGAACTTCCAGAAATAGATCTGATGGCGTCCCATCTAAACAAGAAACTTCCCAGGTATCTGTCCAGATCCCGGGATCCTCAGGCGGAGGCAGTGGATGCATTATCACTTCCTTGGAAGTATCATCCTGCCTATATCTTTCCGCCTCTAGTTCTTCTTCCAAGAGTAATCTCCAAGATTCTGAAGGAATGCTCGTTTGTTCTGCTGGTAGCTCCGGCATGGCCTCACAGGTTTTGGTATGCGGATATTGTCCGGATGGCCTCTTGCCAACCGTGGACTCTTCCGTTAAGACCAGACCTTCTGTCACAAGGTCCTTTTTTCCATCAGGATCTGAAATCCTTAAATTTAAAGGTATGGAGATTGAACGCTTGATTCTTGGTCAAAGAGGTTTCTCTGACTCTGTGATTAATACTATGTTACAGGCTCGTAAATCTGTATCTCGTGAGATATATTATAGAGTCTGGAAGACTTATATTTCTTGGTGTCTTTCTCATCATTTTTCCTGGCATTCTTTTAGAATACCGAGAATTTTACAATTTCTTCAGGATGGTTTAGATAAGGGTTTGTCCGCAAGTTCTTTGAAAGGACAAATCTCTGCTCTTTCTGTTCTTTTTCACAGAAAGATTGCTATTCTTCCTGATATTCATTGTTTTGTACAAGCTTTGGTTCGTATAAAACCTGTCATTAAGTCAATTTCTCCTCCTTGGAGTTTGTATTTGGTTCTGGGGGCTCTTCAAGCTCCTCCGTTTGAACCTATGCATTCATTGGACATTAAATTACTTTCTTGGAAAGTTTTGTTCCTTTTGGCCATCTCTTCTGCCAGAAGAGTTTCTGAATTATCTGCTCTTTCTTGTGAGTCTCCTTTTCTGATTTTTCATCAGGATAAGGCGGTGTTGCGAACTTCTTTTAAATTTTTACCTAAAGTTGTGAATTCCAACAACATTAGTAGAGAAATTGTGGTTCCTTCATTATGTCCTAATCCTAAGAATTCTAAGGAGAAATCGTTGCATTCTTTGGATGTTGTTAGAGCTTTGAAATATTATGTTGAAGCTACGAAATCTTTCCGTAAGACTTCTAGTCTATTTGTTATCTTTTCCGGTTCTAGAAAAGGCCAGAAAGCTTCTGCCATTTCTTTGGCATCTTGGTTGAAATCTTTAATTCATCTTGCCTATGTTGAGTCGGGTAAAACTCCGCCTCAGAGAATTACAGCTCATTCTACTAGGTCAGTTTCTACTTCCTGGGCGTTTAGGAATGAAGCTTCGGTTGACCAGATCTGCAAAGCAGCAACTTGGTCCTCTTTGCATACTTTTACTAAATTCTACCATTTTGATGTATTTTCTTCTTCTGAAGCAGTTTTTGGTAGAAAAGTACTTCAGGCAGTGGTTTCAGTTTGAATCTTCTGCTTATATTTTTCGTTAAACTTTATTTTGGGTGTGGATTATTTTCAGCAGGAATTGGCTGTCTTTATTTTATCCCTCCCTCTCTAGTGACTCTTGTGTGGAAAGATCCACATCTTGGGTAGTCATTATCCCATACATGAAAGAAAACATAATTTATGTAAGAACTTACCTGATAAATTCATTTCTTTCATATTAGCAAGAGTCCATGAGGCCCGCCCTTTTTTTGTGGTGGTTATGATTTTGTATAAAGCACAATTATTCCAATTCCTTATTTTATATGCTTTCGCACTTTTTTGTCACCCCACTTCTTGGCTATTCGTTAAACTGAATTGTGGGTGTGGTGAGGGGTGTATTTATAGGCATTTTGAGGTTTGGGAAACTTTGCCCCTCCTGGTAGGAATGTATATCCCATACGTCACTAGCTCATGGACTCTTGCTAATATGAAAGAAATGAATTTATCAGGTAAGTTCTTACATAAATTATGTTTTTTTTGCGATTGGTCCCCAGAACTGCGCTCCATACTCAAGGTGAGGTCTTACCAGGGATTTATATAGTGACAGAATTATGCTTTCCTCCCTTGAATCAATGCCTCTTCTAATACATGCTAGTATCTTATTAGCCTTTGAAGCCGCTGCCCTGCATTGTGCACCCATCTTTAGCTTGTTGTCTATTACTACCCCCATATCCCTTTCCTCCTGTGTTTGGCTAAGTCTTGTCTGATTTAAAAAATACGTTGCCTGCTTATTTTTTTACTTCCAAAATGTAGAACCTTGTATTTTCCCGTATTAAATTTAATTTTCCATTTATGAAAAGGTCCCATTGTAAAGAAAGTTCATCCTGCGCTGACCTAATGACCTTACTTAACTTAGTATCATCTGCGATTTTCTGCATCAATTTTCTACATCATGATAGACTTTCAAGAGGCATTAAACTACAAATTCCATTTCTTATAAAGGGCCAGATTACAAGTGAAGCGTTATCTTAACCTGCGCCCATAAATGGGCAAATATGCACGTTTACTGGCGTACATTAAATAATTAGCCATTATAAGCGGTTGGTTAATGCTACAGCAAGCTTGTGGTTTCACTTTGTGCTAAGTGCAATTTACCAGAAGTGAAACCTCTTGTTAAAAAATAAAAAGTTGCCCCAATTGTCACCAAAATAAAGAGTACATTAAAATAAAAAATAAATATTAGAATATTTTTTGAAAACAAAACAAAATTCATGAAGCAGTTATAAGGGGTTAAAGAGGGGGGATCTGGGGTGTAAGAAAAAAAATGGCACCTAAAATGCCTTTACATGGAGGTAAATGGGGGACTGTGTTTTCACTATAAATATAAATGTATATGCTTATATATTTATGTGTTAATATTTGTATTTAGACATATAAACAGATAAATATATATGTATATAAGCATATACATATATATTTCAAAACAATTTATTAGTATACAAAATTAATTCAATATGGAGATCCACTGTATTTCTCTAAAAATGCCAAAAATCACATCTCTGATAGATTAGCATAGTACATAAAACACATTCCCAAGTGAAATATACAGAAAAAAACCTTATATATATATATATATATATATATATATATATATATATATATATATATATATATAAACTAGGGTTGCACCGATACCATTTTTTTATGACCGAGTACAAGTACCGATACTAGTTTTCAAATACTCGCCGATACCAATTACAGATACTTTTTTTTTTAATGTCATGTGACAGTTTACCAAGCACAATACAGACTAATTATTTAAGATTCCTTCTTTATAATTATAAAGGGCTGTAATTCAAAAGACATTATGAAATAATAAAAGTTTTATTTGTCACAAAGTTCACTGAACATGTTTATAAATAAAAAATATTACAATAAAATATAACATTTAAAGGGGTGATGCAATTGGGTTGTAGGGCTGTTATATAACATCAATCTGACATCTGTATGGAGGTTCGACTCTAAGCTGAACAGTCTTTCACTTTTCACACTACTGCATGGTGCAGAAAGATATTTTTGGGCCATTTTATCCAGAGCTGGAAATCTGTTTATTAACTGCCCAGTACTTCAGGGGTTTGTCTGAACGAGGTACAGTGATCTCTCCTACAATAATACAAATAACAGCAATTTGTATTGGCAGAACAGTAGTAAACAATTTTTAGTTTAGTCTCCACTCCAGTTTAAAATGAAATGAGAACATGCAGTTTGAAAAAACACCACAAGATAGCATATGGGTAGGAAGTGGAGGTATCGGTTTAAGTATCGGTGCATTTGCACGAGTACAAGTACTCGTGCAAATACTTGGTATCGGTACCGATACTAGTATCGGTATCGGTGCAACCCTAATATAAACCTGACTGGTCGAGGTAAGCATAAGGCGCTAGTGTAGCTGCATATAGAGGAAAGTTCAAATAACATAGGATGGTTATCTGATCAACTACACCCTTACTGCACACAGAACCCCGTGAAAAATATCAGGAGGTATAGTCTGGGCATGTAAAGTATTTGGGATCTAAGTTGTCAGTGAACCCACCCTATAAGACAATAGTGTTCAAAGTGCAATTTAAGCATAGGAGTGTCAGAAAGGCAGGAATCAGACTGAGAGGAGAAGTGCAAAAAATGAGCAGCATCACACAGTATGCACCAGAGTCAGCAAGATAGGTGAGTAAAATGGCTGCCAGCAGCACATGGCAAGCAAAGCAGGGAAAAAACCCTGACAGTACCCTCCCCTCAACGACCCCTCCCCCACAGGAGGACAAAAGGCTTATTGGGGAAACGGGCAGGGAAGGCACGGAGGAGGGCGGGAGCATGAACATCAGAGGAGGGAACCCATGAACACTCCTCCGGACCGTAGCCCCTCCAGTGAACCAAATACTGCATGCGGCCCCTGGACATACGAGAGTCAATAATGCTGCTGACCTCATACTCCTCATGGTTGTCAACAAAGATAGGACGGGGACGAGGCAACACAGTGGTAAACCGATTACAAACCAATGGTTTCAAGAGGGAGACATGAAAAACATTGGAGATGCGCATTGCAGGTGGAAGGTCAAGAGTGTAAGCCACAGGATTGACCCGTCAGAGTATTCGAAAAGGACCAACATAACAGGGAGCCAGATTATTGGAAGGCACACGAAGGTTCAAGTTGTGGGAGGAAAGCCAAACTCACCAACCTGGTAGGAAGGCGCGGGCAGACGCCTACGATCAGCCTGGAATTTTTGGCGCTGCATAGAACGATGGAGGCAATCCTGAATCTGCACCCACGTGGAACAGAGTTGCCAGAGATGCTCCTCCAAAGCCGGAATAGCCTGAGACATGAATGAATCAGGCAACAAGGATGGTTGAAACCCATAATTTGCCATGAACGGGGATAACTTGGGGGAAGCATTAATAGCACTATTACGAACAAACTCTGCCCAAGGTAACAGTTCAGACCAATTATTGTGGTGATCTGAGACATAGCAATGGAGGAACTGTTCCAGAGCTTGATTAGACTGTTCCGCAGCCCCATTGGATTGAGGGTGATATGCCGAGGAGAAGGAAAGCTGGATCCCCATTTGAGCACAAAAGGAACGCCAAAATCTGGAGACAAACTGGCTACCCTGGTCCGACACTATCTCCTTGGGTAACCCATGTAAACGGAAGACCTCCCGGGCAAAAATTGAAGCAAGCTCCTGAGCGGTAGGCAGCTTCATCATGGGAATGCAATGTGACATTTTAGAAAAACAGTCAACCACCATAAGGATAACAGTATTGCCATTGGAAACAGGGAGCTCGACAGTAAAGTCCATGGAAAGATGTGTCTAAGGGCGCTCTCCATTAGCAATAGGTTGAAGAAGACCCACAGGAAGACGTCGAGGAGTCTTATTCTGTGCACAAACTGAGCAGGAGGCAACATACGCAGCAACATTAGAATGAAGGCCTGGCCACCAGAATTGTTGAGTGACAGACCAAATCATTTGGTTCTTGTCTGGGTGACCTGCGGCTTTAGGATAGTGGTAAGTGTGCAAAAGTTTAGTTCGAAGATTCTCAGGAACAAAACACTTACCACTAGGTTTCTCAGGAGGTGCATTGGTTTGTGCAGCCAGGATCTCCTCCCCCAAGGGAGAAGTCAAATTAGTATGTATGGTAGCCAAAATATCGTCAGGAGGTATAACTGGAGTGGGTACAGACTCCTCCTTGGACAGTGGCGAAAATTGTCGAGAGAGGGCATCAGCCCTAACATTTTTACTACCAGGCAGGTAAGAGACCACATAATTAAACTGAGACAAAAATATCGCCCATCTGGCCTGTCGGGGCTACAAACGTTTTGCTTCAGATAGATAAGTTAAATTCTTGTGGTCAGTAAGAATGAGCACTGGCACGCTAGTACCCTCGAGAAGATGCCTCCATTCCTTGAGTGCCAAAATTATGGCCAGTAATTCCCTGTCGCCAATTTCATTATTGCACTCCGCTGGAGACAATTTCTTAGAGAAGAAACCACACGGATGCAAGGAACCGTTGGGCGTAGGACGTTAACACAAGCGGGCACCTACTCCAGTCTCAGACGCATCAACCTCAAGAACGAAAGGCAGGGCAGGGTTAGGATCAGCCAGAACTGGAGCGGCAGCAAAGGCAGTCTTAAGACTATCAAAGGCCTTAATGGCAGTAGGTGACCAATGGAGTGGATCATTCTCTTTACGGATCATGTCTGTGATATGTTTGACCAAGGAAGAAAAGTTTTTAATAAACTTTCTATAGTAATTGGCGAACCCCAAAAAACGTTGAATAGACCGAAGACCAACTGGGCGAGGCCACTGCAGATAACTTGTCAGGATCCATGGAGAACCCTGCAACGGAGATAACATAACCTAGGAAGGTTACTTGAGTTTGATGGAACTTTTTACAAAACAGGCCGTTCTCACGTAGTCTCTGAAGAACCCGTGTAACATCAGAACGATGAGCCTCAAGTGTGGGTGAGTGTATGAGGATGTTGTTTAAGTACACCACAACACACTGTTGCAACATATCTCGTAGGACATCATTAATAAATTCCTGGAAAACAGCAGTAGCATTACATAGGCCAAAGGACATTACAAGATACTCATAATGCCCGCTCCTGGTGTTAATGCTGTTTTCCATTTGTGGCTCTCTGATCCTAACAAGATTGTACACTCCTCTCAAATCAAGTTTAGTAAAGACCGTAGCTCCCTTAAGGCGGTCAAAGAGTTCCGTAATAAGCGGAATAGCGTAAGCATTCTTAATGGTAAGACGATTAAGACCCCTATAATCAATACATATTCTTAACTCGCCACCCTCTTTCTTCACAAAGAAGAAGCCAGCCCCTGCTGGAGAACAGGATTTGTGGATGATCCCCTGTGACAGAGCATAAGCAACATACTCCTCCATAGTACAGTTCTCCGCAACAGACAGAGGGTAAACAAGGCCCCGAGGAGGAATGGCTCCGGGTTGCAGGTCTATGGCACAATCGTAAGACCGGTGAGGAGGCAACGTACTGGCACGCACCTTGTCAAAAACGTCTAGGAACTCTCGGTACTCTTCTCTCAATTTAGATACCGAAGAAGTACACAAGACTTTAACTGGTCTCCGAAAACAAGTGGAAATACATTGCGGAGACCACGACAAAATTTCGGACCTGCGCCAGTCGAGACTGGGATTGTGCTTTTGGAGACAAGGATAACCCAGAACAACCGGAAAATGCAGAGAGTTTATCACCTGGAACTGGAGGGTTTCAAAATGGAGAGCCCCAACAGCCATGGATAATGGAGCAGTTTCGTGAGTAACGAGTGCGAGCTGAAGGGGCCTGCCATCAATGGCCTCAATAGCAAGTGGAACAGACCGAGGCAAAACAGGAATGGAGTGCTTTGATACAAAAGCACTTTCAATGAAATAGCCCACAGCACCGGAGTCAACAAGAGCCTGGGTGACTATGGAGGAGTTCACCCAGGAAAAGTTGACCAAAGGTTTCTCCTTTAGTGGTTCCGGGGACGGGGATAAACCACCCAAGGTCTGCCCCGACAGGACCTTAGGTGTGAGTGTTTCCCGGCCGTGTAGGACAAGACTTCAAAAGGTGGCCCTGTAACCCACAATAGAGGCAGAGCCGCGGAGAGACGCGTGAATCCCAACTGCATCGGTTTAGCAGTACCTGGTCACTCGGGACCAGGAGGCATGGGAGGAGAGGGAGTCATGGGTGGGAATGAACACATAGGAGACAACGGAAAAGAAGGCTTCCACAAGCGCTCCTTGAAAGAGTGCCTCTCTCTGAGTCTGATGTCAATTTGGTTAAAAAAAGACACCAATGCCTCAAGATCCTCTGGTAAATCTCTGGCAGCAACTTCGTCTTTAATCGCATCAGAGAGCCCATGAAAGAAGGCGGCAACAAGGGCTTCATTGTTCCAACCTACCTCTGTGGCAAGCGTACGGAACTCAATGGCATACTGAGCAACAGATCTTATACCTTGCTGAATGGACATGAGTCGTTTAGCAGCAGAGGAGGAGCAAGCCGGAACATCAAATACCCTTCGAAAGGAGGCCACAAATTCAAGGTAATTTGAAATCACAGGTTTATTAGTCTCCCACAAGGGATTAGCCCAGGCAAGAGCTGTATCAGAGAGTATCGAGATGAGAAACCCCACCTTAGCTCTGTCAGAGGGAAACGCCTAAAGTAACATCTCAAAGTAAATTCCCACCTGGTTCAAAAAACCCCTGCACTGATTAGGATCGCCTCGATATTGCTGAGGTAGAGGTGCAGAACCGGACATGCTCCTGGTAGGACTAGGTGCAACAGCGGAAACAGGAGCAGCCATAACTTGCGGGACACTTTGGTCCAGATGTGCAGTGCGAGTCAGCAGGGTTTGCAGGGCTAGTGCAAATTGATCCAAGCGGGGATCCTGTTCATCCATCCTGGAAATTATGGCAGGTAAAGGTGGATTATGAGCACCATCGGGATTCATGGCCCTTGCGTAATGTCAGGAAGCCAGGAATCAGACTGAGACGAGAAGAGCAAAAAATGAGCAGCATCACACAGTATGCACCAGAGTCAGCAAGAGAGGTGAGTAAAATGGCTGCCAGCAGCACATGGCAAACAAAGCAGGGAAAAACCCTGGCAAGGAGGTTAGAAAGCTCAATCAAGTGTATATAGCCAGGATTAGTATAGGCAGTCCAGGGGGCAATGAAGCCAACGAGTGTTCTGTTCAAAGCACATGTATCATGCAAAGAGGCAGCCGTACAGACGTATAGACTTGTCGATTGAACTTTGTATGTTGGTGAGTATCCCAAAGTCTGCGTAAGTTATGGTCATCAGCAACCACAGTCATTTAATTCGAAAAGCCAGTTCCAACACGGACACAATGGCAAAGTCTTTCTGTGAAAGCCAGGGACTTAGGGTATATACTTCACCTTCAGATGCGCCCTGACGAAACCCAGTCCTACCAATAGATGAGGGGGTGAAACGCACGTCGGCATTGGCTTACCGGCTCACGTGGTGTGAGCATCTGACTCAAGTGTATTCGGCAGAATACAAAGCAGTCTCTGCAGTATGGATTTCAAGCAGTGATCCTAACTTCAACATATGTGCACTAGCGGAGGATTCAAAGTAGCCGTAAGAGTCTTCAGGAAGGTGTAGTATATACCCTAAGTCCCTGGCTTTCACAGAAACATACCTTACCTTTCTGAGCTGGTTTTCCCAAAAGAGTGCTGGTTCCCCTGTCTTTTTTGAAACAATGATATTTATTCTGTTTCTTCTTCTTTTTTTTTGTAATTTTTAATACAAATTTGTATGGGTCTGCACCATTAGCCCTAATAGGCATTGTATAGGATATATGTTGAAACTACATTATCCTTTCTTACAGCTCTACTACTAGCAATTGCTTCCCAGTATGCTACTTTCTTGATACATATATATTTCTTGCTGCATGAACTGCCCGCTGCGCTAGCTTGTTTGCCTTAGCTGGAGGCATGAAAATGAGGCTCCCTTTGAAGCATTAGGTTGCGTACACATTGCACCTCACTTGTAATACCAGCACACATTTACATACTGAGTGGAGAGCAAATATTGCACTCCACTGGCAATCTAGCCCAAAATGTTTAATGCAAGTTACTTTCATTATTTATTTTTTCCTGCCTTTCCTGTAATTTACTTTACTGCCATTTGCACTCTCCCCAGGGAGGCTGTAGTAGATTCTGTAGAATGCAGAATGCTAGTTCTCCTACACAGTAATCCAGTATAAAACCTTTTAAGAACTTACTTAGAAGCTCCCAGTTTAGCACTGTTGATTAAGTTAGGCTGGGACACCCACTGAAAGGGGCTGAGAAAGCAGGAAGAGCAGACCCTCCCCCCTCAAGTGCATATGAGAAGACCCATTACACAAACAGGAGTCTGAAGATTTCAGTCTACGGGGTATATTTTCTTTTGAATTGCTGGTGCAATACCGCTCCCTACAGATTTGCGGCCAATAGACCGCTACCAGGGGCTGTCAATCAACCCTATCGTATTCGATTGGGCTGATTGCTGTCTGCCACCTCAGAGGACGAGTTAAGGAGCAGCGGTCTTAGGACCGCTACTTCTTAACTTCTGCTTCAGGCGGAACTGAAGCGGAGTGGTTTGGCTAGGAGTCTGAAAATCAGCACAATGTTATTAAAATATAAGCAAAACTATACATTGTTACCAAAACACTCCAATATTGGCTATATGAATGGATCATCTACAAAATATTTATGCAAAGAAAAATCTAGTGTACAAAAATGATTTAAAGGGATAGTGAAATTGGTCTCTAAATTGTTTAGTTATGTGTAATTAAACAACTTTGTAATATATTTTCATTATTTATATTTGCCCCCTTTTTCATGTTATTTATCTCTGAAAACAGACCAATTTCTGACTTTTGGACCTTGGAATGCACCTTCTGAAGTCTATCTCTAATTGACTTTAACTGATAACAAACAGTGGTTAGACTTGTTGTCTGTAGACTAAAGCCCCTATTGGCTCCTCCAAATAAGGCAAATTGTGGGTGGCAATTGGCTAGTGAAAATAATTGCCATAAAAATGATGTTAACTTCTTTTGCAAACATTAAGACTTGGCTTGTATGTTATTCTATAGCAACACAACAGAAATGTCTTGTAATTACAACGTATTTACTGTCCTTTTTTCTACTAAAATCTGAATCCATTTATAAAATAACCGGTTAAAAACAAAGTAAAAGCAGCATAAGCAGAGTTAGCAGCCAGTAATCTCGCTGTTGTCACACACACGGATATATTTTTGTCTTTTCTCCGCAGCACAAGCTATGCTCCAGAGAAGCCTGTGCACCTGGACAATGGGGAATTCTGGTCTAGCAGAGCAGCTGAATACAAGGGAAAGAGCCACCGAGCTGTGTTTGAAGAAAGCATGGAGAAAATATACAGGAACATGTACAGAAATTCCTCAGATCCGAACATGTACAGGAAATCTTACAATTCCTAGCAGCCAGTCCTGTCCCGCAACTGGGCGCCAAATTATTATTGGTCAACGTTCAACTGAATGAACAAAGCCTACACAGTATTACTGATTGTTACTGAGCATGGACTGAATGTTACAAACTTTATAAATACACACAGGTTATTCCCTTTGACCAGTCCTGTTTTCTATTTTTTTAGTAATATTTTCTGATAAACAGCTCTTCCAGGAAAACTTACTTTTTTGTATGTTTTTGAAGTTGTTCACATCCTCCTAACTCCCCACTTTAATTTGATGATTGTTACTATTACTTCCTGGCCATATTAGCTGAATTACTGGGTTTGTCTGCGCAGCAGCTTCTGCTTGCGGGGAGTAAATTAATTAAACTAAGAAAATGCTGCTGAAGTTGCATATAGTGCCTTAACCTGAGAGACGGTGAAGTTCTGATTTTCCTATGTTGTCTGTTATTTCATAATACTGTGTTTAACAACTGTTAGAGAAATTAATACATTGCTGTAGAGCTGAACAATAAGAGGGATTGTGGTTTGTTTCAAAGGGAACTGAAACCCAAAATGTTTGAGTGTACAATTAAAATAAAACATAAAAAAAAACCTTTGCAATTAACTTCTCTAATCAAATTTACTTAATTTGTTTTTGTATCCTTTGTTGAAGAGCATACCTAGATAGGCTCAAGAGCGTGCACGTGTCTGAACATTATATGGCAGCAGTTTAGCATCAAATCCTTGATACATTATGGAAACTCTGCTTTAATCTAGTGTTTAAAAGTGTATAACATTATTTAAAGTACTGGTGTTAAGCTTCTGCAATATAATAACATAGACACATGCATGCTCCTTGGCCTACCTAGGATTGCTTTTCAGCAAAGAATACCAAGAGAGCAAAGTAAATTGATAATAAGGGGTAAAAGGATTTTTAATTGTATGCTATGTGTGATGCATGAAAGAAAAATGTTGGGTTTCATATCCCTTTAAGCAGAGATCGGGCCTGATGATCAAAAACTTGCCGGCATGGAGAGAAATCATGTGACAACTTCTGGGACTTTTTTGAGCATTACATTGTAATGAATGTGTCTTCCCTTTACATGCAGAACCTGCACATAAAGAGCTCTAAAGTTAAAATTTGACATTATAAATATAAATTTCTTTGAGAGACCTCACAATACTGAAGAAACCTCTTAGGTCATCTCACCAGAGCGGAGAGCTTTAGATCATCTCACCAGAGCAGATATCATTAGATTATCTCGCCTGAGAAGAGAGCTTTAGATCATCTCGCCTGAGCAGAGAGCTTTAGATCATCTCGCCAGAGCAGAGAGCTTTAGATCATCTCGCCTGAGCAGAGAGCTTTAGATCATCTCGCCAGAGCAGAGAGTTTTAGATTATCTCGCCAGAGCAGAGAGTTTTAGATTATCTCACCAGAGCAGAGAGCTTTAGATCATCTCGTCAGAGCAGAGAGCTTTAGATTATCTCACCAGAGCAGAGAGTTTTAGATTATCTCACCAGAGCAGAGAGCTTTAGATTATCTCGCCAGAGCAGAGAGCTTTAGATCACCTCTCCAGAGCAGAGAGCTTTAGATCATCTCACCAGAGCAGATATCATTAGATTATCTCGCCTGAGAAGAGAGCTTTAGATCATCTCACCAGAGCAGATATCATTAGATTATCTCGCCTGAGAAGAGAGCTTTAGATCATCTCGCCTGAGAAGAGAGCTTTAGATCATCTCGCCAGAGCAGAGAGTTTTAGATCATCTCACCAGAGCAGATATCATTAGATTATCTCGCCTGAGAAGAGAGCTTTAGATTATCTCGCCTGAGAAGAGAGCTTTAGATCATCTCGCCTGAGAAGAGAGCTTTAGATCATCTCGCCTGAGAAGAGAGCTTTAGATCATCTCACCAGAGCAGAGAGCTTTAGATCATCTCGTCAGAGCAGAGAGCTTTAGATTATCTCACCAGAGCAGAGAGCTTTAGATCATCTCGTCAGAGCAGAGAGCTTTAGATTATCTCACCAGAGCAGAGAGCTTTAGATCATCTCACCAGAGCAGATATCATTAGATTATCTCGCCTGAGAAGAGAGCTTTAGATAATCTCGCCTGAGAAGAGAGCTTTAGATCATCTTGCCAGAGCAGAGAGCTTTAGATTATCTCACCAGAGCAGAGAGCTTTAGATTATTTCACCAGAGCAGAGAGTTTTAGATCATCTCGTCAGAGCAGAGAGCTTTAGATTATCTCACCAGAGCAGAGAGCTTTAGATCATCTCGTCAGAGCACAGAGTTTTAGATTATCTCACCAGAGCAGAGAGCTTTAGATTATCTCACCAGAGCAGAAAGCTTTAGATCATCTCGTCAGAGTAGAGAGTTTTAGATCACCTCACCAGAGCAGAGAGCTTTAGATCATCTCACCAGAGCAGAGAGCTTTAGATTATTTTGCCAGAGCAGAGAGCTTTAGATTATTTCACCAGAGCAGAGAGCTTTAGATCATCTCGTCAGAGCAGAGAGCTTTAGATCATCTCACCAGAGCAGAGAGCTTTAGATTATCTCGCCTTAGCGGAGAGCTTTAGATTATCTCACCAGAGCAGAGAGCTTTAGATCATCTCGTCAGAGCAGAGAGCTTTAGATCATCTCGTCAGAGCAGAGAGCTTTAGATCATCTCACCAGAGCAGAGAGCTTTAGATCATCTCACCAGAGCAGAGAGCTTTAGATTATCTTGCCTTAACGGAGATCTTTAGATTATCTCACCAGAGCAGAGAGCTTTAGATTATCTCACCAGAGCAGAGAGCTTTAGATTATCTCACCAGAGCAGAGAGCTTTAGATCATCTCACCAGAGCAGAGAGCTTTAGATCATCTCACCAGAGCAGAGAGCTTTAGATCATCTCACCAGAGCAGAGAGCTTTAGATCATCTCACCAGAGCAGAGAGCTTTAGATTATCTCGCCTTAACGGAGAGCTTTAGATCATCTCACCAGAGCAGAGAGCTTTAGATTATCTCGCCTTAACGGAGAGCTTTAGATTATCTCGCCTTAACGGAGAGCTTTAGATCATCTCACCAGAGCAGAGAGCTTTAGATTATTTTACCAGAGCAGAGAGCTTTAGATCATCTCACCAGAGCAGAGAGCTTTAGATCATCTCACCAGAGCAGAGAGCTTTAGATTATTTTACCAGAGCAGAGAGCTTTAGATTATTTCACCAGAGCAGAGAGCTTTAGATCATCTCACCAGAGCAGAGAGCTTTAGATCATCTCGTCAGAGCAGAGAGCTTTAGATCATCTCACCAGAGCAGAGAGCTTTAGATTATCTCGCCTTAGCGGAGAGCTTTAGATTATCTCACCAGAGAGGAGAGTTTTAAATCATCTGTCCATACTGTGGTCATGGCCCAGCCACTTGGCGTTTGTGAGTTATTAGTAAGTACAGGGCACCTAGGGGCACATCGCTACACTCACTAAATTATGCAGCACCGTCTTAGTATCACTAACCCTTGTCCATATCTCAGGCATCAGAAACCATCTCAATTCTAAATATGTCAGAGACCTCTCACCTTTCTCTGTATGTAACGTCAGGTTATACTTGTCATTTTATGTAAGATCAGTCCCTGATTGCGCACTGTGCAATAAACAATTTTATTGGGTAAACACATAACTATCCCAGGGGATCTGTATGCTCCGCATAGTGAATTATAGGTACATTGCTAATATGGGGAATTCCCATAAGAGTGCTATAAATTGTAATAATATTCCTTCATTTTAGCTAAAGCAAAGAGAAAAAACTTGACACATCCGAAAACTTTTTCCTGTAAAAGAAAATATAAGTTCAATAAATCATAATGTTTTTCTAAAAGATGTCACACGCTACCAGCAGTATTACCTAGATTAATAGAAAAACACTTTTTTATATATATAAAATCATACATTTACACAATCTTACATATCCAGCAGGTTGTTTTTTCTAGTAGCTGTAACAAGTATATTTATTTGTGCAGCTTCAATAGAATGCAGATGGATATTTTGTTGAAGTCTGTGGAAAAATTAGTTCTTAAAGGGACACTAAACCCATTTTTTTTTTCTTTCATGATTCAGATAGAGCATGCAATTTTAAGCAACTTTCTAATTTACTCCTTATATTAATTTTTATTTGTTCTCTTGCTATCTTTATTTAAAAAAGAAGGCATTAAAGCTAAGGAGCGAGCCAGTTTTTGGTTCAGACCCTTGACAGCACTTGTTTATTGGCTGGCTTCTAAACTTACATTCTTGCGTTTCAAATAAAGATAGCAAGAGAATGAAGAAACATTGATAATAGGAGTAAATTAGAAAGTTGCTT
Source organism: Bombina bombina (assembly GCF_027579735.1). Classification (NCBI taxonomy): domain Eukaryota; kingdom Metazoa; phylum Chordata; class Amphibia; order Anura; family Bombinatoridae; genus Bombina; species Bombina bombina. The sequence goes on from NC_069508.1 coordinate 170,681,472, forward strand.
AAAATTGCGGCTCTATCTGAAACATGAAAGAAAACATTTTGTTCAATGTCCTTCTTTACTCCACAAAACAGATATTTTGTACAATTATTTTAATAAATGTGTAATTTGCTTATTATTGTGTATTTATTTAATAAAATACTTTTATAATAAAGGTACATAAACATTAGATTTAAAATGTACAGAGCCCCGCCGGTGTCACATTGAGAACAAAAAAGGAAAATCGTTACAATGCTGTAATACACCGTGCTCCCCATGAAATACTAAGGCCTAGATTTAGAGTTCGGCGGTAGCCGTCAAAACCAGCGTTAGAGGCTCCTAACGCTGGTTTTGGCCGCCCGCTGGTATTTGGAGTCAGTGATTAAAGGGTCTAACGCTCACTTTACAGCCGCGACTTTTCCATACCGCAGATCCCCCTACGCCATTTGCGTAGCCTATCTTTTCAATGGGATCTTTCTAACGCTGGTATTTAGAGTCGTTTCTGCAGTGAGCGTTAGAGCTCTAACGACAAGATTCCAGCCGCCTGAAAAAAGCAGGAGTTAAGAGCTTTCTGGCTAACGCCGGTTTATAAAGCTCTTAACTACTGTACCCTAAAGTACACTAACACCCATAAACTACCTATGTACCCCTAAACCGAGGTCCCCCCACATCGCCGCCACTCGATTAAAATTTTTAACCCCTAATCTGCCGACCGCCACCTACGTTATACTTATGTACCCCTAATCTGCTGCCCCTAACCCCGCCGACCCCTATATTATATTTATTAACCCCTAATCTGCCCCCCACAACGTCGCCGACACCTACCTACACTTATTAACCCCTAATCTGCCGAGCGGACCTGAGCGCTACTATAATAAAGTTATTAACCCCTAATCCGCCTCACTAACCCTATCATAAATAGTATTAACCCCTAATCTGCCCTCCCTAACATCGCCGACACCTACCTTCAATTATTAACCCCTAATCTGCCGACCGGAGCTCACCGCTATTCTAATAAATGTATTAACCCCTAAAGCTAAGTCTAACCCTAACACTAACACCCCCCTAAGTTAAATATAATTTTTATCTAACGAAATAAATTAACTCTTATTAAATAAATGATTCCTATTTAAAGCTAAATACTTACCTGTAAAATAAATCCTAATATAGCTACAATATAAATTACATTTATATTATAGCTATTTTAGGATTAATATTTATTTTACAGGTAACTTTGTATTTATTTTAACCAGGTACAATAGCTATTAAATAGTTAAGAACTATTTAATAGTTACCTAGTTAAAATAATTACAAATTTACCTGTAAAATAAATCCTAACCTAAGTTATAATTAAACCTAACACTACCCTATCAATAAAATAATTAAATAAACTACCTACAATTACCTACAATTAACCTAACACTACACTATCAATAAATTAATTAAACACAATTGCTACAAATAAATACAATTAAATAAACTATCTAAAGTACAAAAAATAAAAAAGAACTAAGTTACAGAAAATAAAAAAATATTTACAAACATAAGAAAAATATTACAAAAATTTTAAACTAATTACACCTACTCTAAGCCCCCTAATAAAATAACAAAGACCCCCAAAATAAAAAATTCCCTACCCTATTCTAAATTTAAAAAGTTACAAGCTCTTTTACCTTACCAGCCCTGAACAGGGCCCTTTGCGGGGCATGCCCCAAGAAGTTCAGCTCTTTTGCCTGTAAAAGAAAACATACAATACCCCCCCCCCAACATTACAACCCACCACCCACATACCCCTAATCTAACCCAAACCCCCCTTAAATAAACCTAACACTAAGCCCCTGATGATCTTCCTACCTTGTCTTCACCATGCCAGGTTCACCGATCCGTCCTGGCTCCAAGATCTTCATCCAACCCAAGCGGGGGTTGGCGATCCATAATCCGGTGCTCCAAAGTCTTCCTCCTATCCGGCAAGAAGAGGACATCCGGACCGGCAAACATCTTCTCCAAGCGGCATCTTCTATGTTCTTCCATCCGATGACGACCGGCTCCATCTTGAAGACCTCCAGCGCGGATCCATCCTCTTCTTCCGACGACTAGACGACGAATGACGGTTCCTTTAAGGGACGTCATCCAAGATGGCGTCCCTCGAATTCCGATTGGCTGATAGGATTCTATCAGCCAATCGGAATTAAGGTAGGAATTTTCTGATTGGCTGATGGAATCAGCCAATCAGAATCAAGTTCAATCCGATTGGCTGATCCAATCAGCCAATCAGATTGAGCTCGCATTCTATTGGCTGTTCCGATCAGCCAATACAATGCGAGCTCAATCTGATTGGCTGATTGGATCAGCCAATCGGATTGAACTTGATTCTGATTGGCTGATTCCATCAGCCAATCAGAAAATTCCTACCTTAATTCCGATTGGCTGATAGAATCCTATCAGCCAATCGGAATTCGAGGGACGCCATCTTGGATGACGTCCCTTAAAGGAACCGTCATTCGTCGTCTAGTCGTCGGAAGAAGAGGATGGATCCGCGCTGGAGGTCTTCAAGATGGAGCCGGTCGTCATCGGATGGAAGAACATAGAAGATGCCGCTTGGAGAAGATGTTTGCCGGTCCGGATGTCCTCTTCTTGCCGGATAGGAGGAAGACTTTGGAGCACCGGATTATGGATCGCCAACCCCCGCTTGGGTTGGATGAAGATCTTGGAGCCAGGACGGATCGGTGAACCTGGCATGGTGAAGACAAGGTAGGAAGATCATCAGGGGCTTAGTGTTAGGTTTATTTAAGGGGGGTTTGGGTTAGATTAGGGGTATGTGGGTGGTGGGTTGTAATGTTGGGGGGGGGGTATTGTATGTTTTTTTTTACAGGCAAAAGAGCTGAAATTCTTGGGGCATGCCCCGCAAAGGGCCCTGTTCAGGGCTGGTAAGGTAAAAGAGCTTGTAATTTTTGTATTTTAGAATAGGGTAGGGAATTTTTTATTTTGGGGGTCTTTGTTATTTTATTAGGGGGCTTAGAGTAGGTGTAATTAGTTTAAAATTGTTGTAATATTTTTCTTATGTTTGTAAATATTTTTTTATTTTCTGTAACTTAGTTCTTTTTTATTTTTTGTACTTTAGATAGTTTATTTAATTGTATTTATTTGTAGCAATTGTGTTTAATTAATTTATTGATAGTGTAGTGTTAGGTTAATTGTAGGTAATTGTAGGTAGTTTATTTAATTATTTTATTGATAGGGTAGTGTTAGGTTTAATTATAACTTAGGTTAGGATTTATTTTACAGGTAAATTTGTAATTATTTTAACTAGGTAACTATTAAATAGTTCTTAACTATTTAATAGCTATTGTACCTGGTTAAAATAAATACAAAGTTACCTGTAAAATAAATATTAATCCTAAAATAGCTATAATATAAATGTAATTTATATTGTAGCTATATTAGGATTTATTTTACAGGTAAGTATTTAGCTTTAAATAGGAATCATTTATTTAATAAGAGTTAATTTATTTCGTTAGATAAAAATTATATTTAACTTAGGGGGGTGTTAGTGTTAGGGTTAGACTTAGCTTTAGGGGTTAATACATTTATTAGAATAGCGGTGAGCTCCGGTCGGCAGATTAGGGGTTAATAATTGAAGGTAGGTGTCGGCGATGTTAGGGAGGGCAGATTAGGGGTTAATACTATTTATGATAGGGTTAGTGAGGCGGATTAGGGGTTAATAACTTTATTATAGTAGCGCTCAGGTCCGGTCGGCAGATTAGGGGTTAATAAGTGTAGGTAGGTGTCGGCGACGTTGTGGGGGGCAGATTAGGGGTTAATAAATATAACATAGGGGTCGGCGATGTTAGGGCAGCAGATTAGGGATACATAGGGATAACGTAGGTGGCGGCGGTTTACGGAGCGGCAGATTAGGGGTTAAAAGTGTAATGCAGGGGTCAGCGATAGCGGGGGCGGCAGATTAGGGGTTAATAAGTGTAAGGCTAGGGGTGTTTAGACTCGGGGTACATGTTAGAGTGTTAGGTGCAGACGTAGGAAGTGTTTCCCCATAGGAAACAATGGGGCTGCGTTAGGAGCTGAACGCTGCTTTTTTGCAGGTGTTAGGTTTTTTTTCAGCTCAAACAGCCCCATTGTTTCCTATGGGAGAATCGTGCACGAGCACGTTTTTGAGGCCGGCCGCGTCCGTAAGCAACTCTGGTATCGAGAGTTGTATTTGCGGTAAAAATGCTCTACGCTCCTTTTTTGGAGCCTAACGCAGCATTTGTTTGAACTCTCGATACCAGAGTTAAATTTATGGTGCGGCCAGAAAAAAACCCGCGGAGCGTTAACAGCCCTTTTACCGCCAAACTCCAAATCTAGCCGATAGTGAGCCCGACATATTAGATATTGTCCACTATTTAACTATTTCCTGCACATGCAACAATGCACACAAAATAAGTGTCCCAAACAATGGAGTTACGTTGTGTGCACGAATTAACTATTTTGTGCGCACAATGTAACTGTATAATGAGGGTTCCAGTCTCCTCCTCTGTGCACATTCCACAATGTTGCCACCCTAATTTGGCCAGCCAATTGAGTGGAACAATATGAGCAGGGGGCAGTGTGTATTATCCTGGGCAGAGCCCCCCCTCGAGCCTATAGTGAACCACTAGTGCAGTTCTGCAGCGTGATTGTATTTTGACATGTGGGTGTTACGCACTGCGGGAGCACTGCCCAGGATATTACACACTGCCCCTGCTCATTTTATAGCTAAATAGTAAGCATACTTTAATACGTAGTGCTCACGGTGTAGTACATCATAAGCACGGTGTAGTACATCATAAGCACGGTGTAATACATCATAAACACAGTGTAGTACATCATAAGCACGGTGTAGTACATCATAAGCACGGTGTAGTACATCATAAGCACGGTGTAATACATCATAAACACGGTGTATTACATCATAAGCACGGTGTAGTACATCATAAGCATGGTGTAGTACATCATAAGCATGGTGTAGTACATCATAAGCACGGTGTATTACATTATAAGCACGGTGTATTACATCATAAGCACGGTGTAGTCCATCATAAGCACGGTGTATTACATTATAAGCACGGTGTATTACATCATAAGCAAGGTGTAGTACATCATTAAGCATGGTGTATTACATCATAAGCACGGTGTAGTACATCATAAGCACGGTGTAGTACATCATAAGCACGGTGTATTACATCATAAGCACTGTGTATTACATTATGAGCATGGTGTAGTACATCATAAGCACAGTAACATTATAAGCACGGTGTAGTACATCATAAGCATGTTGTATTACATAAGTACGGTGTATTACATCATAAGCACGATGTATTACATTATAAGCACGGTATAGTTCATCATAAGCACGGTGTAGTACATCATAAGCACAGTGTATTACATCATAAGTACGGTGTATTACATCATAAGCACGTGGTATTACATTATAAGTATGGTGTAGCACATCATAAGCATGGTGTAGTACATCATAAGCACGGTGTATTACATCATAAGCAAGGTGTAGTACATCATAAGCACGGTGTATTATATCATAAGCACGGTGTATTACATCAAAAGCACAGTGTATTACATTATAAGCACGGTGTATTACATCATTAGCACGGTGTATTACATTATAAGCACGGTGTATTACATCATAAGCACTGTGTATTGCATCATAAGCATGGTGTAGTACATCATAAGCACGGTGTATTACATCATAAGCACGGTGTAGTACATCATAAGCACGGTGTATTACATCATAAGCACGGTGTAGTACATCATAAGCACGGTGTAGTACATCATAAGCACGGTGTAATACATTATAAGCACAGTGTATTACATTATAAGCACAGTGTATTATAAGCATGGTGTATTACATCATTAGCACGGTGTAGTACATCATAAGCACGGTTTAGTACATCATAAGCACGGTGTATTACATTATAAGCATGGTGTACATCATAAGCACTGTGTATTACATTATAAGCATGGTGTAGTACATCATAAACACAGTGTATTAAATTATAAGCACGGTGTAGTACATCATAAGCACGTTGTATTACATTATAAGTATGGTGTATTACATCATAAGCACGGTGTATTACATCATAAGCACTGTGTATTACATTATAAGCATGGTGTAGTACATCATAAGCACAGTGTATTACATTATAAGCACGGTGTAGTACATCATAAGCATGTTTTATTACATCATAAGCATGGTGTATTAAATTATAAGCACGGTGTAGTATATCATAAGCACAGTGTATTACATCATAAGCACAGTGTATTACATCATAAGCACGTGGTATTACATTATAAGCATGGTGTAGTACATCATAAGCACAGTGTAGTACATCATAAGCACAGTGTAGTACATCATAAGCAAGGTGTATTACATCATAAGCACTGTGTATTACATCATAAGCAAGTTGTAGTACATAATAAGCACGGTGTAGTACATCATAAGCACGGTGTATTACATTATAAGCATGGTGTATTACATCATAAGCACTGTGTAGTACATCATAAGCACGGTGTATTACATCATAAGCACGGTGTATTACATCATAAGCATGATGTAGTACATCATAAGCACAGTGTATTACATTATAAGCATGGTGTATTGCATCATAAGCACTGTGTAGTACATCATAAGCACGGTGTAGTACATCATAAGCACAGTGTATTACATCATAAGCACGGTGTAGTACATCATAAGCACAGTGTATTACATCATAAGCACGGTGTATTACATCATAAGCACGTGGTATTACATTATAAGCACGGTGTAGAACATTATAAGCACAGTGTAGTACATCATAAGCACGGTGTAGTACATCATAAGCACTGTGTAGTACATCATAAGCACGGTGTAGTACATCATAAGCAAGATGTATTACATCATAAGCACGGTGTATTACATTATAAGCACAGTGTATTACATTATAAGCACGGTGTATTACATCATAACCACAGTGTATTATATTATAAGCATGGTGTATTACATCATAAGCACGGTGTATTGCATCATAAGCACGGTGTAGTACATCATAAGCACAGTGTATTATATCATATGCACGGTGTATTACATCATAAGCACGGTGTAGTACATCATAAGCAAGGTGTATTACATCATAAGCAAGGTGTATTACATCATAAGCATGGTGTATTACATTATAAGCACGGTGTATTACATTATAAGCACAGTGTATTACATCATAAGCAAGGTGTATTACATTATAAGCACAGTGTATTACATCATAAGCATAAGCACGGTGTATTACATTATAAGCACAGTGTATTGCATCATAAGCATGGTGTATTACATCATAAGCACGGTGTATTACATCATAAGCACTGTGTATTACAGCATAAGCACGGTGTATTACATCATAAGCAAGGTGTATTACATCATAAGCAGGATGTATTACATCATAAGCACAATGTATTAAATCTAAAGCACAGTGTATTACAGAGTGGTAAAGAAAACAATCACAATAGCATATTTTAAATCGTATTTTAATTAAAAAAAACCTGAATTTGTATGTAAATTACACAGGAATAAATTGTATTAAACATGCACAGCATAAACCATAATATAAGTACACTGGAGGTGCAAGAAATACTTAGAAATGTTTACTCAAGTTAGAAAATACAAAGCATAATTGTTGATTTATTGTAAAATGGGCATCCATGGGCGTGTATGAAATCGTCTCTCAACCCCAAGCGTAATTATCTAAACTTTTTCCACCTACAGATCTCTGTATTTTCTTGAAAAAGTTGGAAGGTTGTGCCAAAATACTTAATACCCTAATAGAAAAACACATGTATACGGAAATAGGGGTCTATTTATTAATGTATTAATGTGTCAGAACCTGCAAAGTTTAGCTAATTAGCCCCCAAGTCTTTCTTTGCAATTCTATTGTTTAGATCAGGCACCTGTTTTGTAGCCTCCTTTGTACAAACTCCAGTTCATTTTTATCCTGTAGATACGGCCTTCAGGACTGCACACAATACTCAAGATGTAAAACGCGTAACATACTGCTAATTCCGATTCCTATACAACCAAATTTTGAATAATCCAAAATAGTAATTCCCAAGTCACAGTTCTTTTTTACAACAGTCAGTACAACGTCATTGAGTCTGTAATTAACCTTTTGGTTTTTTTTTTATCTAAATGTATAATGTTTTACTTTTTGATGTTGAACTTTAGATCCCAGTAATGTGTGATTATTATTACTTGCACGTAACAGGTAAGCTGCATACTCTAATAAGACACACATATGCTGTAAGTGCTCTGGATATGTCATGTGTGACTTCACTGCAAGTGATGAACTTCCTTACCTGCATATACTGGGGAGTCACGTGCACTCATCAGATACTCGTGCATATTCTGAAAGCTGCTGAAGATGTAATATGTGACTTTATCTCAGGCTTTAAGAGCATGTGCACGTGCTCTTAATTGCATAGACCCGGTAAGCTACATCCACTCATTAGACACTTAAATAATATACTCAGACATGTGCTCGTGCTCCAAGCTCTGCTAGTCATGTGATGTGTGACATCACCCTGCCTATGACGTGTGTATGTTAGGTGAGCCGCGTGCAAGGGAAAAGTTGTCAGATGTAATATCTTTTTTTCTGAAGCACTTTTGCCAATTACAAAACTGCTTCTAGTCAAATTCAAATATGCTAAAGTGCTTTACAAATGTACATTTTATAATTATTTAAGGAATATGATTAAGGTCAAGATGGAGAAAATAGCAACTATACAGACAAATATGATAATGGAATCTAACATATGTAAGCAGCATAATAGAATGCAGAGAGGTCTTGGAAAAGCCTTCACTTATATTATTTGATTTAATTAAAGGGATATTAAACTCATATTTTTTCTTTCATGATTTAGAAAGAGTTTGCCATTTTAAACAACTTTCTAATTTACTTCTATTATCTAATATGCTTCATTCTCTTGCTATCCTTTGCTGAAAAGCATATGTAGATAGGCTCAGTAGCTTTTGATTGGTGGCTGCACATAGATGCATCATGTGCATTGCTATTTCTTCAACAAAGCATATCTGAAAAATAAAGCAAATTAGATAATATAAGTAAAATAGAAAGTTTAAAATTGTACTTTCTATCTGAATTATGAAAACAAATGTTTGGGTTTAATGTCCTTTTAAGCTGAGCAATATGTGGATGCACTTCTGTATAGAAAGGGTTGTTTATTCAGGGAATAGTCTTCCAATAGAGGTGGTAAGGACAAGAACTTTATGGGTATTAAAGGGAATGCCTAGGATGCAATCCTAAAGATTAAAGGGACAGTCTAGGCCAAAATAAACTTTCATGATTCAGATAGAGCATGTAATTTTAAACAATTTTCCAATTTACTTTTATCACCAATTTTGCTTTGTTCTCTTGGTATTCTTAGTTGAAAGCTTAACCTAGGAGGTTCATATGCTAATTTCTTAGACCTTGAAGCCCACCTTTTTCAGATTGCATTTTAACAGTTTTCCACCACTAGAGGGTGTTAGTTCACGTATTTCATGATAACTTCTCGTGCACGAGAAGTTATCTGGGAGCAGGCACTGATTGGCTAGACTGCAAGTCTGTCAAAAGAACTGAAAAAAGGGGCAGATTGCAGAGGCTTAGATACAAGATAATCACAGAGGTTAAAAGTATATTAATATAACTGTGTTGGTTATGCAAAACTGGGAAATGGGTAATAAAGGGATTATCTATCTTTTAAAACAATAAAAATTCTGGTGTAGACTGTCCCTTTAAGTCTGCACTTCAGATAGGAATGTGGATGGGCACTATGGGGCCGATTTATCAATGTCTGGCGACATGATACACTGTAGAGTATCATGTCCGCCAGCCATTGCTGAATTCTAGTGAACTGCTTGAGCAATGCCGCCCCCTGCTTCTTAACTCCTGTTTCCGGCGAGCCTGAAGGCTCGCGTGGAAACAGGGATATTCAGGGCCATTCAGCCCTTGATAATTCGGCCCACATGGCCCTGATAATCTTAAAGATCTCCACTCTAGTGAAATTATCTGTAACTGCAAGGTCTTAGATGGCAAATTGTAGCTTGATACCTGTTTATGTCACTATACCGAGTTTGTGATGTTAAGGAGAGACACCTACATTAGAATATATTGCATGATTTCTTCCCATACTGGTTAGTATTTGATCATTGGCTCCTAAGTGCCTCGAGATTCTCGTTTACCATTAAGATTTATGTTTGTATCTAGAGGATTTATTAATACAAAACTAGTATACACTGGGTGTTGTCCAGACTAGAATGGTATTCCATTTTCTTTCTTATGGTGGTCCATGATTCATTACTGTTGGGAGTTCATCACCTAGCGACCAGGAGGAGGCAAAGACACCCTATACCAAAAGCTGAAATATCCCTTCCACTTCCCTGACCCTCCGAGTAACTTGGAAGAGAGGGGGGGCATGGCTATGCAGCGACCATGATAAGTCACACTTTATGAAGCTCTCTGAATTTAATTTAACAAACCTTTAAATAAAATATGAAGATCTAATTTATCTCACCCCAGATCCATCTTATATGAAAGCCGTTATATGGGGTGACCTGGACACCTCACTTGGACCTTCAGAGATCTGATTCAGCCTACTGAGAGTACAGCCAAAAGCCTTCTAACACATACCCCCCCCAGCCGCCCGGGTTAGAGCGGTACTAAACTGACTACTAAAACCGAGACTGCACTGCTACATCAAACTTGATAATGGAGAGAGACCTGCTCTTATTGGCACATAAGCTGCTTATGAAGATAGATCAGCAGATGTATAACAGTTTTTGAGATCTCACATATACCATAAGAACCACCGGTGAAGAAGGAGATAGCAGCACACCCAAAATGGCTGAGCATGGAGAGGTAATCTTACGTAATACAGAGCCTCAAGTTCTTACAAAGGTCTACTCTGCAGACAATATGGAAGTCAGCTTTTCAAAGGTTTCTGAGGTAAAGGAGACACAAACTTCTACATTACTTAAGAACAGTCCCACCTTTAATGCCTCTCTCACACAGCGGGAGAGATACCATGCTACAACCAAGAGCGACTTACCCGCACGCTATGGAGCAACTAGAGGTCTGGAGTTGTGGACTTTGCAGGTGTTTGACTGGCATGCTAATGTGGCGGATAGCTCGGACCCTTGGGCAGCTGATACAGGCCTCAGCCTGTGTAAAGTTAACAAGCTTGTGTGGGCACATCGTAGCAAGAGACTCAGATAGTGAAGCCCGCCATCCAGGAGATACATAGTGTGGCAGCTGGCAATCTCGGGGGGCACCGCTGAGGGGAGAGATTGAGAAAGAGAACATCAGCGCCGCTACCGAAGGCCCAAAACGTGGGAGCCGACAGGCCTGGCCTGCTGAAATAATGCACCAGAGGTAACATCACCCACTTACCGGGCATAACAAACGCAGGCTCACAAGATAGTAACTGGCTAAGTAAGATTGAAAACGGGTACAAGAGCCTAACATTAAGGGGAATACTTTATATATCTTTTCTCCCCATATCAAAAACTGACGCACATCAATTAGGCCATACATAAACTAGGCCAAGGGAGCGGGTTACAGGGAGTGTGACTGAAGGATAGCCGGCATAATCACAAATGCAGTGATAGAGGGGTAGAGCCAGCAACTCTATACAAGCATTATACTGCGTTCACACAGCCAAAGCCACATGCGCATTCCCTCACCAAGGCCTACCCAGCGCTACTTGAATTTACAAGGGGCTACACTTTAAAAGGAGGTCCTGGGAGACCTGCAGATCCTCAACATACACACAATACATATAGGCTATCCAGCATGGCACAGAAGAAAGCAGGGGCACAAGACAAAGGGCCTAAAAGAAGGAACATTAACCACTACTTAAAAAGTGCAGACTTGCCAGCTGTAGAAGAAGGACCGTTACAGTCACAAACTACAGTACTACACAAGCATCAACAGCACCAATGGATGTAACGTGTTATGTAACCAAAGAGGACATAAAATCACTCTCCTCTAAGGAGGATGTAAGAGGAGTAGTCACAGAAATAAAGAACTTATTTAGTGAGCTGCGTAGGGACTTGACTGAAGTTACACAGAGAGTGGCAGTGGTAGAACAAAACCAAGCTGCCATGCAGGATAAACTAAAAACTACCACAACGCAGACACTGCAAAATACAAACACGGTGCAAACCCTACTAGAGCGCATAGAAGATTTAGACAATCGAGGCCGACGAAACAATCTGCCCATCAGTGGTATCCCTGAGTCAATAGGTCCTGGAGCATTGCAAGGGTATCTGCAGGACCTTTTTAGAACACTTAAAGGCACACCTATGGCCCCAGAGATCCTGATAGAAAGGGCTCATAGGGCTTTGCGCCCCAAACCATCTAATAAGGCTCCCCCAAGGGATGTTATCATCCGGCTACTAAACTATAAGGATAAGGAGGAAATCATCAATAACAGCAGAAATAAACACCCGATTCAACATGCTGGAGTTCCTCTTCAAATATTCTCAGACCTGAGCCCAGCTACACTACAAAAGCGTAGAGAGATGAAGTTCCTAACCACCACTTTGCAAGAACACAAGATCTCATACAGATGGGGGTTCCCCACCTGTGTAATTGCTTCGAATGGTGAGAAAACCACAACGTACAGATCCCTGTCAGACCTAGAGGACTTCTGCACTGCCCTGAATATAACACCACCAATGCCAGAGGACTTCCTGTCACAGGTCCCAATGGAAGAAAGGAAAACTTCCTAAGCATGATGGACTCATGAACAGATTAAAGGTATTGATGAACTGGCCTGATCAGGTGAGCATGTGGGATACCCGCACGACAATTGAAGGACAGAGCAGGCCTGGGGGGGAGAAAATGGGCCTGCCCCGGACTTCACTATACAAGCAGGCTGATAGCCGGCAATAATGCAAAAATGTTATGTGTTTTAGCTATGACAAATCCTAAAAATACAAATGTAGAGAGTTAAGGCACGTTTTTCCTTTCCCTAATCACCTAGACTGGAGTTGCCAGTCTCCCCTCGGTTTCAACATATAGAAAAGTTACAAAGTGATTTACAGGTTATAGGTTACAAGATACTGTGTGTATTGAACTGTTGATGTTATGTAATTTTGCAGCCATTTTCCCCCTTTCCCTTTTTTTTTTAAAATGATATTTCAAACTGGGCAAGTTATGAGCACTTTCCCCTACAGTAGACCTTTCTTTTAGAGGAAGAGCCTGACATTGATTGTCAATTGGCTAGCTATAATCCCCACAGATACCATTACCCCATCTTACCCAACCCAACCTGAACCCCTAAATTAGTATAGCTGGTTCTTGGCATAGCTTGATTGCAGTAATATTAGAGCATCTATTGTAATAGCTTTATAATTGAATGTAAATAACTACATTGTGTATTTCAAGCGTGGTTGCCTATTGTAATCTGTAATCTTATCCCACAGCTTCCTTTAACCCTTTCCTACTCCCCCCTCCTTCCCCCTCCCCTTTTCCTTTTTTTTTTCTTCTCTCTCCCTTAGTCTATAGGTGCACACCGCATCACAATGATCCCCAAGCAGTTCAAACCACAAACCCATCTGCTCAAGTTACTCACGATCAACGTGAAAGGGCTAAATAACCCAGGTAAGAGGTCCATGGTACTGAGAGACCTGCAAAAACTAAAAGGGGACATTATCTTTATACAAGAGTCACATTTTATCAAAAACAAAGAGCCCAAGTGGCACAGCAGCAGATACCCCACAGCATACTTCTCATCAGGGCCCCGCAAACAAAACGGAGTGGGTATCTTGATACATAGTAGAACGTCTTTCCAACTGCAGAATCTAGACAAAGACAGAGAGGGTAGATATGTAATAGCAGTAGGCCTCTTGTTTGGTAGGCAGGTCACACTAGTAAATGCATATGCACCAAACACAGAGCAGCATGTGTTCTTCAGAAAGCTCTCAAGTAAAATATTAGAAATGATCAAAGGAACTCTTTTTGTAGGAGGGGATTTTAATGCCCCCCTCAACCCAAAATTAGACACATCCAATGGGGTTTCAAGTGTACCACATCACGTCTTAAAGCAAATAAACACAGTACTTAAGGATCACATGCTACATGACATATGGCGAACAATGCACCCGACAACATCGGACTATACCTACTACTCAAGCCCACTCAAAAAATACTCTCGCATAGACTTTCTGTTTACTGACTCACAGGGCATTGCATATGTTACACGTAGTGACATTTCGTCTATCACGTGGTCGGACCATGCTCCGGTCACGTTTGAGATGATGTGGCCGGACAAGCCTGCAACCCCATACATGTGGAAGCTCGAAGAGTATCTTTTAGACAACCCTATAGTGAGAGAAGACATCTCTAACATGATAAATGAATACTTTACCATAAATGTATCCGAGGATTTGTCTAGCTCAGTAGTGTCGGAGGCGCATAAGAGCGTAATTAGAGGACACTTAATTAAACATAAAGCAAAACTACAAAGACAGCGCAGAGCCAAATACGACTCAATTCTTAGTAATATTACGAGACTAGAGGACCGACATAAGAAAAACACACTAGACCTAGAGACATAAAAAAAGCACTCCACCAAGCCAGAATAGATTTCAAACATCACCTACAGGAGGAGAACCAACATAAAGCCTTATTGCTGCGACAAAAATATTATGAAGGAGGGAATAAGTCAGGGAAGTTACTGGCCAGAGCTCTGCGAAGGTCGCAGTTGAAATCCTTCGTTCACACACTCAAAGATAACACAGGGAAAATGCACAAAGACAGTATTGCCATAGCAGATGCCTTTAGAAGCTATTATAGCAGACTTTATAACTTGAAATCACAACCGCTATCACAGACCCTAGAACATCACACAGTCAGACACAAGACAAGGGAATATGCTCTCAATGCTAAACTCCAGACATTGAGTCAGGAGGCCACTGACTTTCTTGAATCCCCTATTACCCAGGAAGAAATGCAATTAGCTATAAAGGACCTACCTAAGACCTAAATATTATAAAACATTCATAGCAGAACTACTCCCACACATGCAGGAACTATTTAATAGGTTACCCGAATTGCAACAATTGCCGTCAACAATGTTGACGGCATACATAACTGTTATTCCTAAGCCGGGAAAGTCAGCAGATGCCCCACAAAACTTTAGGTCAATTTCGCTATTAAATGCGGACGTCAAGATACTGGCCAAGGTTCTAGCAAATAGAGTAAACAAATTTCTGCCCAAACTCATAGAAGCTGACCAGGTAGGGTTTATCCCGGGAAGAGAGGCGAGGGATAACACCCTTAAAGTGACACAGTTGATAGCCCACACCAAGAATAGAGGAGTGCCAGTCGCCCTGTTGTCCACAGATGCAGAAAAAGCGATTGACAGGGTGAGTTGGCACTTCTTAAGGACAGTTTTAGAGTGGATGGGCTTTGGAGAGAAGTTTCTTAAAACGGTCTTCTCATTGTATTCCAACCCAAATGCACAAATCAAGGTAAATGGGACCAGACAGGGGTGTCCACTGTCGCCCCTGCTGTTTGCAATCTCCATAGAAGCATTGGCAAATAGCATTAAAGCTAACCCCTTAATAAAGGGGATAGAGATGTGAGGCAGGGAAAATAAACTAATGAGACAAAAAAGAAAGGGCGCCTCCTAGTGTAGCCAATTTGTATATGAATAGATAGAAAATTGAAGATTTTATACTCACATATAGTGAAGGACAAGATAATGCCTAGGTATGCAGTCTGGAAACTTATCAGTGTCCCAGTTGACTGTGCACCAAATGCAAGGGCAGCTCCTCTTAAATGGTTAATGTGGCAGTCTGAAAGAATGGAATGGTATACAGAGGGCGACTCCTAGTTCAGATTAGTTGGTACAGTACTTTCCCCCCAACTTATCCCTTTAGAGAGATACTCACATATTATGGAGCACACTATAGTGCTAATGAGACAAGCTGGGTATATTGTAGTGGCCCAGCGCACATATCACATATTTTGATACACTTCTGAAGTCTCCTATCTTCCATTTTCAACATCTATCCATTGCTTGCCAGAGTGATATGTGCGCTGGGCCACTACAATATACCCAGCTTGTCTCATTAGCACTATAGTGTGCTCCATAATATGTGAGTATCTCTCTAAAGGGATAAGTTGGGGGGAAAGTACTGTACCAACTAATCTGCACTAGGAGTCGCCCTCTGTATACCATTCCAGGGAAAATAAACTGGCCATGTATGCGGACGATTTGCTATTTACAGTCACAGACATAGAGACAACTATCCCAGCCCTCCTGATGGAACTAGAAAGATATGGCGAAGTGTCTAATTTCCATCTTAATGGCACTAAATCAGAACTCCTGAGTGTATCACTGGCGCCTGCCTCTCTGGAATGGCTCAGGCGACATAGCCATTTCGTACTCGCGGATAAAACTCTAAAGTATCTAGGTATCCAACTAGCAGCAGACGAGACAGACATGTTTACTAGGAACTACATAGCCATCAAAGCAGCGATTATAGCAGACCTCTCCACGTGGATACATAAGTCGATCTCCTGGCTGGGGAGAATCCATGTCACTAAAATGAATGTTCTTCCCAGGATACTATATGTCCTTCAAATGCTGCCGATACCCTTACCCGTTGCGTTCCTCCCATCTTTGCAAAAGATAATTGAAGATTACATCTGGCAGGGGTTAAAGCCTAGAATAAACAAGAGGACTATGTACATGTCTAGAGATGAAGGAGGGTTGGGCCTACCCAACCTATTGCTTTATAGGAGAGCCACACTTCTCCAGACAGTAGTGAAGTGGTGTCAGGGCAATGAACAAAATATATGGATACAGCTAGATAGGGAAGTACTGCAGACGGGGGACCTAGCATCCCTCTTATGAACCCATAAGAGACACAGACAAGCAGACGTCACCCACTACCCATTGCTGAAAGTATTGTTTACGGAATGGGACAAGACTTTACAGACAGACTCACATGTATCCACAGTATATTTACCCTTGACCCCTGTATATGGTAACCCAGAGCTACCGCTACAATCCATAAAAACAACACAACACGCCTCACCGAACAGTAACTATGTAGGATCCTACATAACAGACAATGGGATAAAAACGAGGGAGGAAAGCGGAAGGGAACAGGCAGGACCACCGATACCCTGGTTTGTCTATCTACAAATCTGTCATTACATAACGACACACAGACACAAGCAACAACTGATCAGAAAGCAGACACCCTTTGAACAGCTTTGCACAAAGAGCACACCATCTAGACACTTAATATCCCTGCTATACACATATCTCCTGAATCAGGGAGAAAATACATTGCCGGCCTACACCTAGATGTGGCACAGGGAATTAGAGGTAGAACTTACAGATGATGAGTGGCATAAGATATTCCGAGCAATCAAGTCAACGTCAGTTTCAGCACACACACAGGAATGTCAGTACAAACACCTGAGTCGCTGGTACCTTACACCCGCCCGACTTAAGGCAATCTACCCTAACACATCAGACAGGTGCTGGAGAGGGTGCGGAGGACAGGGATCCATGGTCCACATTTGGTGGGATTGTCCCCTATTGCACAACTATTGGTCAGGGATATGGGATGTTATGAAAGAAATCTTGGAGTTAGATATCCCGAAAGCACCGGAGACTCTGCTTCTCCATATCCCCTTTAAAATAAAAGATCCAACCAAGAAAGCCCTTCTGTATTTGATGCTGGCGGGGGCAAAAAACCTAATACCACTACACTGGAAAACAACACAAATACCTACACTAATGGAATGGAAGCAAAAGTGAACAGAGCCTCCTGACATTAGAGAGATATCATTATGCAAAAATAGCTAAACTAGATAGACATGAGCTTCTACTGCAGTTGTGGGGTGACTTGGAATGAGTTACTGCGCTAATTGGAGAGTTAAGATGGGAAAAGCCCGACAAGAATATAACACCCATATTTCCCCTCCCCCCCCTTTTTTTTCCCTCTCCCTTCATCCCCCTCCCACTATCTCTCCCTCCCCTATTCTTCCCATAACCCCTTCTTACCTACCCATGTTTGGAAAAAATGGATCAAAGAATGGCAGATGTATCCAGGCCATGCTATGATACTGAACATTATTGTATGTACTTAACTGTTGTCTTACCTCATAGGAGGTTAAAGAAAGTGTTTCCTAACATGCTCAATGTCTTGTTAATATATCCCAAGTTAATCATTACCACAAGGATCAAAGACTGTAACAGGACAATACCAGAAAAATTGTGAAAATGTGAGCTCTTTATTTTTACATGAAGGAAAATGTAAAACAGGATAGTAATTGGATTATAATGATCAAAGTGTAAATAACATCTGTATGTGCTAATTATCACGTTTAAATTCCTGTACTTTGTATTGATCAATAAAGCTCTTTTGAAAAAAAAGAAATTCTGTTTAAAAAAAACTTGGAAGAGAGGGATATAGGAGGGTACTGGCTGTGCAATATAAATCTCTTTGCAGGAGTAGTCACAAGCATGCCATGAATGTTTCTTTAGCCTCTTCCTGTTTGGCTATGAAGATGTACTCCCTCAGTATATCCTCTCGTGTCAGTCACAGTACAGGATAAGCTCTGTCATATCTTTAGGGCTAGCATCTGGTTAAAAGCAGTGGAGGGGAAATTTGCTGAGTAAGTACCTACATGTCTCACACAGCCCATAGGCTACATAGGGTACAGTTACTCTATAGCCAATTCACAGCAGGTTGGCACACTGGGAGACAGTCTTACACAGAGCTAGGGCTTTTCACTGCAGATTTCAGCCAGTGTAGACTGTTTGTACACAGGAGCATTCTCCATTATGTCAAGCTGTTTTGCCTCATTGACATATTTTTCTTTCCTTTTTGTCCCAACCTTTATTTCTTTCCTAAGATATGGAGAGTCCACAACGTCATTCCAATTACTAGTGGGAATATCACTCCTGGCCAGCAGGAGGAGGCGAAGAGCACCACAGCAAAGCTGTTAAGTGTCACTCCCCTACCCATAATCCCCAGTCATTCTCTTTGCCTCTGTCAATGGAGGAGGTGAAGTTTGGTGTCTGAAGAAATGAATTCCTTTTTTTGTGTACTTTTCTCTGCAAGCAAGGATTTGGGTTTAGCTGAGTCCATGTTATTCTCTTCAGTAGAGTAGTGGTGGCTTTTAAGCAGTTAGGAAGTTGTGAGGTAGTCCTTGCCCATGGTACAGAAAGCCAGAGTTGGTTACTCTGTCCTTTCTTTTTCTACAGGTCACTGTAAGGAGTATGTGTCCTTTCACGTCTTGTAAGCTGTCTTCCTGCTGGACAGCTAGCCTGCAGGTAAGTGCTTTTTTCTTCTAGGTCTTAGAGACTTGAACTTCAGAAGAATGTGTCATATGCAGTAGATGGGGACATTTTTAAAATCCTTTATACAGGATTTTCTTTGGCAGTGGGCAGGTACCTTATGTATGCTGAGACTAGGGATTAATCTTCCCTTTATTGGGACGTTTTTCCTCTTTGGGCTAATTTTGTTCAAATACTTTATTAGTATGTGCGTGGCTTATGTTTTATTCAGGGATTTATATATAAATTTAAAATATGGCATTTTGTTTTCTTTGCTTGTTTAGCTAGAACAGGCTAACATGACAGACTGTTTGAGGCTTTGTGTAAATTAAGCTCAGGTGTTGTAGGCAAAGGGAAAGCTCTGTAGTTTCCTCTCTCTGCTGGTCATGTGACTTTTTTCTGCTGTCAGATATTCACGGAGCAGAGCGGCGTCATTGAATTTCAGTTTCTTCAGTGTCAATCTACTACATGATCGTTTTAGAGACTTCTGGCAGCCAAATTGTGTATAAGTGTTATGGTAAGGCACCTCAGTCTGTTTGAGGTGTAGGGGGCCTGATTGGTTTATTATTTTAAATAATTTTTGCATAATGTTAAGTGGCTGTGGTATTAAAAATTCTTAAAGTGACAGTGTATTTAAAAAATGTCTACAATTTGGGGAATTTTTTATTTAGTATTATGGACATGGACCAAGACTCTGTGTATTTTGACAAATGCTTGTTATGCCTTGAGGCACAAATTGTTTTGCCTATGCAATTCTGTGCTGCATGCTTAGCTAGAACACTTCAATTTAAAGATAAATTGCTGCCCTCTGAGCCCAATGTCTCTCAGGATGATGCTATTCAGGCAATGCCACAGCTTTCTCCTCAAACTTCCCAAGCCTCTATGGCATCATATACAGTGCCCTGCAGTTCCTCTCAGCCTCCTGGTGGAGTTTATTAACCTGCAGATTTTGCTGCACAGGTATCTTCTGCGGTATCTGCAGCATTATCTGCTTTTCCTATGTTGGGGAAATGCAAGAGGAAAATTAAACATTTTTCAGATAGTAAGGTATCTGTCCCATCTGCTGCTACACAGGTTGCCCTCCCTCATAAGTCTGATGAGGAGGATACGTTGGTAGCCTCTAAGGGTGAAATCTCAGATTCGGACAGTATAATTCATCTGATACTGAAGAAGTAAACTTCAGATTTAACCCCTTAACGACTGAGGACGTGCAGGGTACGTCCTCAGAAAAAAGGCAGTTAATGCCTGAGAACGTACCCTGCACGTCCTCAGTGTGGAAAGCAGCTGGAAGCGATCCTGCTCGCTTCCAGCTGCTTTCCGGTTATTGCAGTGATGCCTCGATATGGAGGCATCCTGCAATAACCCTGCATGGCCATCCGATGCAGAGAGAGCCACTCTGTGGCCCTCTCTGCACCGGACATCGGTGGCCGGTAACGTTGGTGGGTGGGAGCTGACTTGGGAGGCGGGTGGGCGGCCATCGATGGGCCGTATAAGGTGGAGGGGGGCGGGATCGGGGCCGGAGCTGACGGGGGCGTGCACGGGCGCGCGCGCGTGCACAGAGGGTGGCGGGCGGGCGCGTGCACGGGGCGGGAGCGGGTGGGAACCGCTATACTACAGAAAATTAGATTGTAACTGTGGGGGAAAAGGGACACAAAAACAAAACAAAAACAAATAAACTTTAGTAAAAGGGATCTTGGAGGGGTGGGGGGTTGTTCTTGGGTGTGGGGGGAGCTACACTACAGAAAAAGGTATTTTTGTTAAAAAAAAAGCACATTTTTGTTCTAAACTGGGTACTGGCAGACAGCTGCCAGTACCCAAGATGGCGCCCATTAAGGCAGAGGGGGAGGGTTAGAGAGCTGTTTGGTGGGGGATCTGTGAGGTTGGGGGCTAAGGGGGGATCCTACACAGCAGCATATGTAAATATGCTAAAAAAAACCTCAAAAAAGCCCAAATATACCTTTTATTTTAGTACTGGCAGAGTTTCTGCCAGTACTTAAGATGGCGGGGACAATTGTGGGGTGGGGGAGGGAAGAGAGCTATTTGGGAGGCATCAGGGGGTCTGATGTTTCAGGTGGGAGGCTGAGCTCTACACTAAAGCTAAAATTAACCCTGCAAGTTCCCTACAAGCTACATAATTAACCCCTTCACTGCTAGACATAATACACGCGTGATGAGCAGCAGCATTTAGCGGCCTTCTAATTACCAAAAAGCATCGCCAAAGCCATATATGTCTGCTATTTCTGAACAAAGGGGATCCCAGAGAAACATTTACAACCATTTGTGCCATAATTGCATAAGCTGTTTGTAAATGATTTCAGTGAGAAACCTAAAATTGTGAAAAAGTTAACGTTTTTTTTTTATTTGATTGCATTTGGCGGTGAAATGGTGGCATGAAATATACCAAAATGGGCCTAGATCAATAGTTGGGGTTGTCTACTACACTACACTAAAGCTAAAATTACCCCAAAATGCTCCCTACATGCTCCCTAATTAACCCCTTCATTGCTGGGCATAATACACGTGTGGTGCGCAGTGGCATTTAGCGGCCTTCTAATTACCAAAAAGCAATGCTAAAGCCATATATGTCTGCTATTTCTGAACAAAGGGGATCCCAGAGAAGAATTTACAACCATTTATGCCATAATTGCACAAGCGGTTTGCAAATAATTTCAGTGAGAAACCAAAAGTTTGTAAAAAATTTGTAAAAAAGTGAACGATTTTTTGTATTTGATCGCATTTGGCGGTAAAATGGTGGCATGAAATATACCAAAATGGGCCTAGATCAATACTTTGGGTTGTCTACTAAAAAAAAATATATACATGTCAGTGGATATTCAGAGATTCCTGAAAGATATCAGTGTTCTAATGTAACTAGCACTAATTTTGAAAAAAAATGGTTTGGAAATAGCAAAGTGCTACTTGTATTTATGGCCCTATAAGTTACAAAAAAAGCAAAGAACATGTAAACATTTGGTATTTCTAAACTCAGGATAAAATTTTGAAACTATTTAGCATGGGTGTTTTTTGGTGGTTGTAGATATGTAACAGATTTTGGGGGTCAAAGTTAGAAAAAATGTGTTTTTTTCGATTTTTTCCTCATATTTTATATTTTTTTTTATAGTAAATGATAAGATATGATGAAAATAATGGTATCTTTAGAAAGTCCATTTAATGGCGAGAAAAACGGTATATAATATGTGTGGGTACAGTAAATGAGTAAGAGGAAAATTACAGCTAAACACAAACACCGCAGAAATGTAAAAATAGCCTTGGTCCCAAACGGACAGAAAATGGAAAAGTGCTGTGGTCATTAAGGGGTTAAGCTTAAACACTTTTGTGTACTGTTAAAGGAGGTATTACTTAATAAATACTATGATGTTCCTTCCTCTGTGGAAGTTTTTCCTGTTCCTAACAGTGTGACAGAGATTATTTCACAGGAATGGAATAAGCCAGGGATTCCTTTCTCCCCATCTCCCATCTTTAAAAAGTTGTTTCCTGTTGCTGACTCCATTAAAGCTTCATGGCGCACAGTGCCTAAAGTAGAAGGGGCTATTTCTACTTTGGCTAAGAGAACTATGATCCCTATAGAGGAGAGCTGTTCCTTTAAGGATCCCATGGAAAAAAGCTGGAGGCTTATTTGAAAAAGATGTATGTTCATCAAGGTCTTCAATGGCAACCTATAGTTTGTATTGCCACAGTAGCAAGTGCGACATCTTATTGGTGCAACGCCTTGTCTGAATCAATTTTAGCAGAGACTCCATTGGAGGAGATCCAAGATAGGATTAAGGCTCTCAAACAAGCCAATTCCTTTATTTCTGATGCTAACATGCAAGTTATTAGAATGGGAGCCAAGATGTCTGGCTTCACTGTCTTAGCCCGTAGGGCTTTGTGGCTAAAATCTTGGTCAGCGGATGTTACCTCCAAGTCCAAGCTTCTGGCGCTTCCTTACAAGGATAAGACCTTGTTTGGACCTGGTCTGACAGAAATAACTTCTGGTATTATGGGTGGAAAAGGGTCTTTTCTACCGCAAGACAAGAAGAACAGACCTAAAGGAAGTCAAAGTAATTTCCGTTCCTTTCGTAACATCAAAGGTCAAAAGTCTTCCTCTCCCTCTTCCAAGCATGAACAGTCCATGTCTTCTTGGAAGCCCAACCAATCTTGGAATAAGGGGAAGTAATCAAAGAAACACTCAATTGAGTCTAAGTCAGCATGATGGGTTGGCCCCCGATCCAGGATCAGATCAAGTGGGAGGCAGACTTTCTCTGTTTTTTCAAGCGTGGATACGAGATGTCCCAGATCCTTGAGCTGTGGACATAGTATCTCAGGGTTATAAAATAGAATTCATAACTTTCCCTCCCGGGGGCAGATTTCACCTCTCAAGATTATCTGCAGACCAGGTAAAAAGAGAGGCATTGTTGAACTGCATTCATGACCTTTCCTCCCTGGGAGTGATTGTTCCAGTTCCGGTAAGGGAACAGGGTCTAGGATTCTATTCAAATCTGTTTGTGGATCCCAAAAAAGAGATAACTTTTCGGCCCAAGTTTATCAGGGTGCCGTCTTCAAAATGGAAATAATTTGTTCCATCCTTCCTTTGGTTCAAGAGGGTCAGTTCATGTCGACCATAGACCTGAAGGACGAGTATCTTCATGTTCCCATCCACAGGGATCATCACAAGTTCCTGATATTCGCCTTTCTAGACAAACACTTTCAGTAGGTGGCTCTTCTGTTTGGCCTTGCCACAGCTCCCAGAATTTTTTCAAAGGTTCTAGGGGCTCTCTTGGCAGTGATCAGGTCTCAGGGAATTGCAGTGGCGCGCTATCTGGATGACATATTGGTTCAAGCGCCAACTTTTCAACAAGCAAACTCACATACAGAGATCTTGTTGTCTTTTCTACGTTCCCATGGATGGAAAGTGAATCTGGAGAAGCATTCCCTTGTTCCAGCTACAAGGGTGGTTTTCTTAGGAACCATAATAGATTCCCTATCTATGAAATTTTTTCTAACAGAGGTCTGAAAATCCAAGATTCTTGCCTCTCTCTTCTGTCTACTCTTCAGCCGTCAGTAGCTCAATGTATGGAGGTAATTGGTCTGATGGTCGCTTCCATGGACATCATTCCCTTTGCTCGATTTCTTTTGAGAGCTCTGCAGTTATGCATGCTCAGACAATGGAACAGAGACCATTCGGATCTGTCTTAGAGGATAGATCTAGACCAGTCGGCAAGAGACTCTCTCCCGTGGTGGCTTGCAGGAGCATTTGTCTTAGTGCACATGCTTCCGAAGACCTTCCTGGGTGATAGTGACCACGGATGCCAGCCTGCTAGGCTGGGGAGCAGTCTGTGACTCGTTAAAGGCTCAGGGACTATGGACTCGGGAGGAGTCTGCTCTTCCAATAAACATCTTGGAGTTGAGAGTGATTTACAATGCTCTTATGGCTTGGCCTCAATTGTCCTTTGCCCGGTTTATCAGATTCCAGTCGGACAATATCACCTCAGTGGCTTACATAAACCACCCGGGAGGAACTCGGAGTTCCTTAGCCATGAAGGAGGTGTCTCGGATTAATCATTGGGCGGAAGCTCACAATTGTTGTCTATCTGCCATCCACATTACAGGAGTGTACAACTGGGAAGCAGATTTCCTCAGCAGACAGACATTTCGTCCCGGGGAGATGGCCCTCCTTCCGGAGGTGTTCTCCAGGTTAACCCTCAAGTGGGGAGTGCCAGAGTTGGATCTGATGGCATCTCGGCAGAACGCCAAGCTTCCAAAGTATGGTTCAAGGTCAAGAGATCCGCAGGCCGCTCTGATAGATGCTCTGGTGGTTCCTTGGGTTTTCGGTCTAGCATACCTGTTTCCTCCATTTGTGCTCCTTCCATGAGTCATTGCTCATATCAAACAGGAGAGAGCATCGGTAATTCTAAAAGCTCCTGCATGGCCTCGCAGGATCTGGTATGCAGACCTAGTAAAGATGTCATCACTGTCACCTTGATGGTTGCCTCTAAGGAAGGAACTTCTAACTCAGGGTCCATTCCTCAATCCAAATCTCCTTTCTCTGAAGCTGACTGCATGGAGATTGAACGCTTAGTTCTGGCTAAGCGTGGGTTTTCTGAGTCGGTCATTAAGACCATGCTACAGGCTCGCAAGCCTGTTTATCGTAAAATTTACCACAAGGTATGGTGTAAATACCTTTATTGGTGTGAATCCAAAGGCTACTCTTGGAGTAGAATCAGGATTCCTAGGATTTTGTCTTTTCTCCAGGAAGGTCTGCTTTATCTATTCTTTTACATAAGCGTCGGGCAGATGGGCCAGATGTTCAATCTTTTTGTCAAGCCCTGGTCAGAATCAGGCCTGTTTTTAAACCTGTTGCTCCTCCTTGGAGCCTTAACCTCACCTTGTTCCTAAAGTTTTGCAGAAGGCTCCATTTGAGCCAATGCATTCTATAGATAGTAAGTTGTTACCTTGGAAGGTTTTGTTTCTTATTGCAATCTCTTCTGCTCGGAGAGTTTCAGAACTCTCTGCTTTGCAGTGTGATTCGCCTTACCTTATCTTTCATGCAGATAAGGTGGTTCTTCGTACTAAATTGGGTTTTCTTCCTAAAGTGTTTTCGGATAGAAATATTAATCAGGAAATTGTTGTTCCTTCTCTCTGTCCCAATCCTTCTTCTCATAAGGAACGTCTGTTGCACAACTTGGATGTTGTGCATGCTCTAAAATTCTGCCAACAGGCGACTAAGGATTCTTGCCAGTCTTCTGCCCTGTTTGTTTGTTTCTCAGGAAAGCATAAGGGTCAGAAGGCAACCGCTACTTCTCTTTCCCTCTGGTTGAGCAGTATAATTTGTTTTGCTTATGAGACTGCTGGTCAGCAGCCTCCTGAGAGAATTACAGCTCATTCCACTAGGACTGTCTCCTCTTCTTGGGCTTTCAACAATGAAGCTTTCGGTGGAACAGATTTGCAAGGCTGCAACTTGGTCCTCTTTGCATACTTTTTCTAAATTTTACAAATTTGATACTTTTGCCTCGGCTGAGGCCTCTTTTAGGAGAAAGGTTTTTCAAGCAGTGGTGCCTTCTGTTTAGGTCTGCCTGTCTTGTTCTCCCTCCCTATTCTGTGTCCTCTAGCTTGGGTATTGGTTCCCACTAGCAATTGGAATGAAGTCGTGGACTCTCCGGCCCCTATTTAAGAAAGGTCTTGAGGACCTGATCCAACACTGTGGATCAGGTCCGCAAGACCTCGCTAAATGCGGAGAGCAATACGCTCTCCGTATTCAGCATTGCACCAGCAGCTCACAAGAGCTGCTGGTGCAACGCCGCCACCTGCAGACTCGTGGCCAATTGGCCGCCAGCAGGGGGGGTGTCAATCAACCTGATCGTACTCGATCGGGTTAATTTCTGGTGATTCCTGTCCGCCTGCTCTGAGCGTATTGCTCTCCGCATTCAGCGAGGTCTTGTGGACCTGATCCACAGTGTCTTTAGACCGCAGCTCCATAACTTGTGTTTCTGGAGAGTCTGAAGACTTGCCAGAAACACAGGCCCACAAGCTCCCTACAGAGCTTGTTAAATGGGCCCCTCCATATCTTTGGAAAGAAAATAAAATTTATGTTTACCTGATAAGTTTCTTTCTTTCCGGATATGGAAAATTCCACGACCCCACCCTTAATTAAGACAGTTATTTTTACCTTTGTGTTATTCCTTTTTCCATTTCCCTTTGGTCAAATGACTGGGGATTATGGGTAGGGGAGTGACACTTAACAGCTTTGCTGTGGTGCTCTTTGCCTCCTCCTGCTGGCCAGGAATGATATTCCCACTAGTAATTGGAATGACGTTGTGAACTCTCCATATCCTGAAAGAAAGAAATTTATCAGGTAAGCATAAATTTAGTTTTTTTGTGGACTTCATAACTTGGGTATTAGTTACTATTCATTAGTAATAAATCGTGGACTCTCATGAAAGGAAACATAATTTATGCTTAGCTGATATATTCCTTTCTTTCTTAGTGGTGAGAGTCCACAAACCTGCCCATTGTTGCTGGTGGTGGCAGTTCTGGTTAGCACCTCTTTACCCTACAATCTTTCTTACATCTTCCTCCTATACTTGGCAATCCGTGATATTAGGATGGTCAGAAAAGTATGAAAAATATTTAAGCTTTTGGTATAGGGTGTCTGTCTCCTCCTGGTTGCCCAGGGATGAATTACCAAAAGTAATGCATCATGGACTCTCTCCACCAAGAAAGAAAGTAATATTTCAGGTAAGAATAAATTATGTTATCTGCTATCAGCTCTATATCCTTTACGCAGAGGAAATGAAATGGTTAACCATAATTTATCCGTGATTATTAGCTATTAGCTTACATCCTGTGTTTATGGCTGGGTTTAGAAGGCACACATTCTTTCATCATAGAGATGCTGTGATAATTACAGTTTCAGGGAGAGAGAACCAACACAGTAATAAACTTTAATTATTTGTTGCGTTTCCCTTTCTACAAACAAATTTGAAATCTCTAATTCAACCCACTGAAAATGTCTGGGTTACTTGGCAAAACTATTTATTTAACCTCCGGAAAGATAAGATTTTTTTTTTTTACGTTTTTATAGCCCTACCGCTGAGAAGAAAAGTAACCAGAAATGTCAGGATAGCAAAGCAAAAAAGAACAAAAATACACACAGAAAGCTAAAGGCAACAGCACTTTTACTGCTATTTTTTTTAACTTTTTTATTTTCCAAAATTAAATAAAATAAGACTTTTAAGCAGAGCTGCAGAATTTATTGAAGGGTATTGAGGGTACATTTGTATTGGCTGTCACAAGTTACAGGGTTACCACCCAGCCGGTATTTTACAGATATGGCCGGTATTTTTTAGGTTCAGCTCAAAATTGAAAATAAATATTATATATATAGAAATAAAGATGCTATCATGGTGAAACTTCTTCTAAATGTGGTGGAATATAATTATAAACAAACTTAAAAAGAATCATAACAGAATTTCCTCATTTATGATGTATCATTTTTTTTTTTTTTTTTTTAAACAAGCTTTATTGATTGTTTTTGTTTTTGATAACAAGTTATGCATACAGTGGAAACATATCATAACATAAATCTTCTATTTGTACTTTAACAAATGTAGTCAAAACTGTGTCATTTAAGTATATATTTAACAGTGTATTATCCACCTAAATATGCATATTATAATAAACTTCTTTATTTAACAAGCTTGCTATGGTTTTTATCTTTTCTTATACTCTCCTCCTTCCTTAATGGTCTCACTAATACCATAACTAATAAAACAAACAAACAAACAAAACAAAACAAAAAAAAACGGGGAGGGGAATAAGGGAGGGGGAAGGTTTCATTTAGTGGAGGGGGGAAGGGAAGTGGTAGTGGGGGCTAGATGGTGTACTTCCGACATTGCCACTTTCAGATCTATCTTATTCACAGACCCATGCCCTTCCAAGTGGCCAGCATCATCTCATGTGTGTCTATCTGATTGACTTTAAGGTAGTGGAATCTCTCCAATATAAGTAGCTTGTCAACCGTGTGCGCCCATTCATCCAGGGTTGGGATAATCCCTGATTTCCACTTCCTGGGTATTAATTTTTTAGCTCATGTGAGCATTATCAACATTAACGCTCTTGTGTGCAGTGTTTTTGACTACAGGCAAATGAAATAGGAGGGTCGCCTCTGGGGTGTTAGGTATGGTTATTTGTAGCTTGTCTGACATGTGGCTAGTTACCCTGCGCCAGAAGTCCTTTATTTTTGGGTATTCCCACCATATATGTAGGAGCGTGCCATGTTCTCCATAGTCACTCCAACACATAGGGCTAGCTGACTGAAAACATTTGTGTAACCTTGTTGGAGTCAAATACCATCTACTAGTGAGTTTTAAATGAATTTCCTGTACATTAGCGGAGATGGAAGAACGCTTAGCCAGCTTAAAGGACCTAAGCCATGTGTCTTCGTCAATGTCCCTGCCAAGATCCCTACACCAAGCCTTTGTGTAGGGAAGAGCAGACCCTGGGGGCGCTAGAAGGAGTTTGTATGTAAGCGAAATTAATCGTCTGATTGGTTTACCTGTAGTGCATAACATTTCAAATGTAGTCAGTGCTCTCATGAAATTCTCTCTTTATGGTGAGCAAGGTAATGCTGAAGCTGGTTATATCTCAGCCAGGAGAGAAAAACAGCTCCATATTTCTCTATCATGTCTTGTTGGTATAGTAGTTTCCCATCTACAATGGCAAAGTGCAAAGAGCCTTCACGAAGGCTGTAAGGTCTACTCTTTTGTGTGCCCAGATGGCAGTATGGAAGGTCTGTGTTCTCAATAATGGGCAAAAGAGGTGAGTGTCTTGTTGATATGTGCGTGCTGGTGTTAACTGTTTTGTCCCATGCCCTGAGAGTTTCTGCTATAATAGTATAATTATTAATAATCTTCGGGCGTTTCAGGTGTGAAGTGAACGCTAGTGTACTTATATTGTTATGGTTAAGGATTTGGCCATCTAGCCTTACCCACGCTTTGTGTATGGGATTGTGTGCCCACTCCGCAATTCTCTGCAGGAAAATTGCCTGTCTGTAGGTTGCTAACTCAGGGAAGCCTAATCCCCCTTTATCGCTAGACATGTAGAGCGTTTTTCTTGGGACTCAGGGTTTAATGTTGTTCCATATGAACTGCTCGAGCAGTTTTTGAAGTTGTGGAAGGAAGTCCCTAGGGATAGGTATTGGGAGTGTTTGTAGAATGTAAAGTATACGCGGGAGGATGTTCATTTTTATGACCCCAGTCTTTCCTAACCAAAATAAAGGCTTGTTCTTCCAAGAGGAGAGGTCTCTAATTATTTCATTTTTTAATTTGAGATAGTTTAATTTAAATAGGTCTCAGGGGTCTTTTGAGAGGAGGACCCCTAGATACTTCAAATGGGTGGTTGCTATTGGTATCTGGTGTGTTTCACATAAGTTTAGTAATTGAGCCTGCGGTGTGGTTATGTTAAGGATTTTGGACTTTGTAATGTTAAGGTGGAAGTTAGAGAGGGAGCCGTAGGTTTCCAGCTCCTCTAAAAGTGTTGGGATAGAAATTTCAATATTAGTGAGGGTGTACAGAATGTCATCAGCATATAACTCTTGTTTGTATTCATTCTCTTTTATAGTAATTCCCGAAATGTTAGGGTTATTGCAGATCTTCTGTGCCAGTGTTTCAATTGACAAGGCAAACAGGAGTGGGGAAAGAGGGCAGCCCTGCCTTGTTCTGTTTGAGATACAAAAGGTATCTGAGAGGGTTCCATTAACCCTTACTCTCGCATTCGGGTTGGAGTATAAGGAGAACACTAAGTTTGTGAATGCATTTCCAAAGTTCATGGCCTTCAATAACCGACGCAGGAAGAGCCAGTCGACGCGGTCGAAGGCCTTCTCTGCATCGGTCGAGAAAAGCACCATAGGCACCTTCTCATTATGCGCATGTTCTATCAGTTGTATAACTTTACAGGTGTTGTCCCTTGCCTCCCTGCCTGGGACAAATCCCACCTGGTATGTGGAAACGAGGTTCGGCAGAAATTTATTGAGACGCATGGAGAGAAGCTTAGCTAGGATCTTGATATCAGCGTTTAATAGTGATATTGGCCTGAAGTGTTCGGGCGTAGTATGAGGTTTACCCGGCTTGGGAATCACTGATATGTAGGCTTCAAGCATAGGGCGGGAAAGCTGTGGTTCTTCGATTAGGTTATTAAAAAGAAGAAGCATTTTAGGTGCTAGAATGTTAAAAAAGGTTTTATAGTATTTAATAGTTAGTCCGTCTGGACCTGGGCATTTACCATTCGGGAGATCTTTAATCGCTAAAGAGAGTTCCTCTTGAGATATGGGTAAGTCAAGTGTATCAGCTTCTTCTTTGGACAGACAAGGTAGAGCTAAAGATGTTAGGTATGCATCAATAGCCTTCTCCTTAGATAGGGAATGTGTTTGTACATCTGGGACTTGTTAATATTATATAAGGCTCTGTAATAGTGATTGAATGCATTAGCTATTTGTTTATTGCTTTTTTCTTTATTGCCATCTTTGTAAGGCTGTAGATGTGTGTACGGAGTTTCTGCCTTCGGATAGATCGGGCCAGCAGCTTCCCAGGTTTATTTCCATTTTCATGGTAATGTTGTTTAATGGATAGCATCTTACTCTGATAAGCATCTGCTAGGTGTTGGTTGAGTTCTGATCTGACACTGTGGAGTTGTTGTTTGATGTCGCTGTCTGCTGTGTTTTGTTTATGTTTTGTTTCCAGGTTGGCTACTCTGTCTAGAAGCGATTTGTGTTTAGTCCTATACTGCTTGCGCAGTCAGGCTGTGTGTTTAAGGATTTCGCCTCGTATTACGCACTTGTGTGCGTCCCACATGACAGGTAGCGAGGTGTGGTCTGGAGTGTTATGCAAGAAATAGTCAACTAGGGATTTTTGTAGCTTGATTTGGGGTTTGTCCAGGAGTGTGTCATCCAACCTCCATATGTAGGAAGTTGGGGGTAAATCTGGCCAAAAAACTTCTGTGGTAACTGGAGCGTGATCAAACCATGTGATGTGTCCTATTTTACATTCACCCACCATGTCTAGGCTAACCGAGTCTGTAAATATGTAGTCTATGCGCGAATATTTGGCGCAAGGGTGCGAGTAGAAAGTATAATCTTGGATGTGGGATGTGCAATGCGCCAAGTGTCATGTAGGAGCAGATCTGTTAGTGTTGTTTTCACTGATTTGAGTATTTTGTTACTAACACTAGATGTGCCGTTGGAGGTGTCATGTTGTGGGTCTAGTGGAATGTTTATATCGCCCGCTACAAACACTGGACCTTTTGCATAGTCCAGTAGGGATTTGGCAAATCTTTTAAGAAATATGTGTTGGTTGTTGTTGGGTGCATATAGGGAAGCTAAAGTGATTGGGTGCTCGTATAGTGTGCCTGTTAAAATGATAAAGCGCCCTTCTGGGTCTCTTTCAATGTGCGTGTTTTTAAAGGGTATCGAGTGATGAATCAGAATGCCAACTCCACATTTCTTAGTGGGGCCCGAGGCTAGGTAGGCAGAGGGGTATTGTGTATTATGCCACTTGGGTTCCCTACCCTTCAGAAAATGTGTTTCCTGAAGGAATAGGACGTGACTGTGTAGGTTTTTTAGATCTCGAAAAGCTATTGACCTCTTCCCGGGATTATTTAGTCCCTTGGCGTTAATTGTGGTGAAATTTAGGCCATGCGTTTGGAATTTGCTATTTTGTGTACTCATCGTGCCGGGAGAAATGTAGGGGGTGGGTAGTAATTTATGGGAGGGAAATTTTTTTTTTTATATAGGTTTAGTAAAAATCAAGTTCAAAGTGATCGTCTAACACACCAAATGGTTGATTAATACAATATATATTAAGTATGTCTTGCACATGGTGTTCTGCTAGTACAAACAAATAGAAAAAATACAAATAATATATAGTTCTAGTTCAAACTATCCAATAAGAGAAGAAAATAAAAAGAATAGTGAGAAACGAGAGAAAAAACAATTAACAACAATAACTTGTTAACAACTTGGAGGGTCGTAATCCATGAGTATATGCAACATATTAAGAATAAACCATTTCCAGGACCTTAGGGGAGCAATCCTGAAATTTTTGTAGGGCTCAATAGACCTTTTTCTATTTTTTTCCCCCCCTTTATGAGGGGTAAAAATGAAAAGGGGAGGGGGATGACACTACTCTTTTGCTTCATGGGGGCGTCCGCTATGACTAGGTAAAGATAAGCTGACGCCTGATAAGACAGCACTATGATTCTCAGTAAACATTATCTCTTAGTTACTTTTTAAGTGGAGCTTAAGAGTACATTAATTGTGGTTAGCTGAGTGTACTCGCCAGTCTTATGAAAAAAAATCTTTACTCTGGGTATAGTTTTAAAAGATATAATTGCTCCTCAATATTACAAACCAGGCTAAAAACACTATATATCAGGAAAATATTATAACTCTTCATTGGTCTTTGCCCAGTTAGTTTGTCAGATACAGGCATTATGTATTACTAGCTAAGAGGCATGGCCAAGTCAGCGTGGGGGTATAGTAAGTTAAGTTGAGCATTGTAGGTATTGCTTATAGGCTAACATGGCACGTTCTGATGCGCCATTGAATTTGGAACAGGATAGTGGAAAAAAATATATGAGGTACATCGTTACAGCTTGTGTTTCGCTAAAAATAATAGGAAGTTAACAGTAATAAAACAAACTTATAACCTGCGGATCACATCTTGTAGGGGTAGGGGCTGTTGATAAGTGGGGGGAAAGTCAGCTCTGTTATCCAACTCCTCACCAAGCAGTTAGTCTTTTTGTGAGGTACAAGAGTTCTGTCGCACCAAGGCATGACTTCCTCCCTTAATGCAGTGGATTGGCATAACCTTTTCCAGTACTGTGCTCCTAGCGTCCCGCACAGCAGACTCTGCAGTCCTAGGCCAGAGGTCAGCGAAGCAAAAACAGACAAAACTTATGTAGTTCCCATTAATTTACGTTGCGATCAGCTGGTAAGGCTCCAGGCGCTTCTCTTGGTTTATCTCCAAGGTTTCCCCTATTTCTGGGTAAGGTATCTAACATGTCGATATCTGCCAAGAAAGCTTGCAGGTCTGAGTCTGGTCTGTAAACCAAGGTCTTGTTGTTATGGGTGACTATTAGTGATACTGGGAACCCCCGGTGGTATTGAATTTTGCGGTTTCGTAGGCGCTCTGTTACATGGGCCAGTTTGCGTCTTTTCTGCAGAGTGGCTGGTGACAGGTCTGAAAATAGTTGTAATTCAGTGCCTGCGTGTTGTATAGACTTTTTGGACCTTGCACAGCGCATAAGCTCCTCTTTGTCCTTGAAATTAAGGAATTTTATTATAATGTCCCCAGGGGGGGGCCTTAGGAGGGGGTTTAGGCCTCAAGGCTCTGTGTGCCCGTTCCATTATAATCTCAGGCGAGGAGGGTGTTTCTTTTATTGTGCGAAACAAACTTTGCAGGTATCCTTCAATGGCGGGGGGGGGGGGGGGGGGTGAACGGATTCAGGGACTCCTCTAACCCTTACATTTTTTCGGCATCCCCAATTATCAAGGTCTTCTAGTTTGTCCGACAGTGACTGTATAATTGCCGTGTGATTCTGTATTATATTGGAGTTAGTGTGTGCGGCGGCATCTGTAGTGATCTTTGCCTCTTTCACTGCTGCAACCCTAACCTCCAATGAGCTAATGTCTTTGTGCAGGTCCTGAAACAGATTTCGCATTTCTTGCATCACATTTTGTATATCTTCCTTAGAAGATAGGTGCAAGAGATCATTTTTAGTGACATTAGCGTGCAA
This sequence comes from Bombina bombina, assembly GCF_027579735.1. Taxonomy (NCBI): domain Eukaryota; kingdom Metazoa; phylum Chordata; class Amphibia; order Anura; family Bombinatoridae; genus Bombina; species Bombina bombina. The sequence continues at coordinate 170,716,113 of NC_069508.1, forward strand.
TTGTGCATCTTCAAGAGCATGCTGTTCTGGGATTGTGGGTTGTAGTGTATCCATGTTCTCTCTATCTGGTGCCACGTGGTGTTCAATGGGCTTTAGGAATTTATTTAAGGGCTTTTGGGAAGTTGCAATATACTTTCATTATTTATTTTGTCCCCTTTTCCTGTAATTCCATTCTGAAATTGTGAGCTTTTCAGTTCCTTTTAGAAATGGAAGTGCAGAACACTGTTAAATCCAGCACAACCAATGGCCTCTAGTTATCAAGCTCCGTAAGGAGCTTGATGGCCTCTGTTTCTGGCGAGTCTTCAGACTCGCCAGAAACAGCAGTTATGAAGCAGCGGTCACAAAGACTGCTGCTCCATAACCTGTCCGCCTGCTCTGAGGTCCGCCAGACCTTAATAACTAGAGGCCATTGGCTGCACATTCTAGTGACCTATTTATAACTGTCCCTAATTGGCCATAGCAGAGAAGGTAACCTAAGTTACAACATGGCAGCTTCCATTGCTTTACACTAAAACTTCACACTTATTTTGTCAATATTTAAACAGCACATAAAACTTTAAAAAAAAATATTTACATGTTATTCTCAGACTTATCTTTTCTTTGAATACATCATTTTATATAGCATTTATTTAGGCCTAGATTTAGAGTTCGGCGGTAGCCGTCAAAACCAGCGTTAGAGGCTCCTAACGCTGGTTTTGGGCGCCCGCTGGTATTTGGAGTCAGTGATTAAAGGGTCTAACGCTCACTTTTCAGCCGCGACTTTTCCATACCGCAGATCCCCCTACGCCATTTGCGTAGCCTATCTTTTCAATGGGATCTTTCTAACGCTGGTATTTAGAGTCGTTTCTGCAGTGAGCGTTAGAGCTCTAACAACAAGATTCCAGCCGCCTGAAAATAGCAGGAGTTAAGAGCTTTCTGGCTAACGCCGGTTTATAAAGCTCTTAACTACTGTACCCTAAAGTACACTAACACCCATAAACTACCTATGTACCCCTAAACCGAGGTCCCCCCACATCGCCGCCACTCGATTAAAATTTTTAACCCCTAATCTGCCGACCGCCACCTACGTTATACTTATGTACCCCTAATCTGCTGCCCCTAACACCGCCGACCCCTGTATTATATCTATTAACCCCTAACTTGCCCCCCACAACGTCGCCGCAAGCTACTTAAAATAATTAACCCCTAATCTTCCGACCGCAAATCGCCGCCACCTACGTTATCCCTATGTACCCCTAATCTGCTACCCCTAACATCGCCGACCCCTATGTTATATTTATTAACCCCTAATCTGCCCCCCACAACGTCGCCGACACCTACCTACACTTATTAACCCCTAATCTGCCGAGCGGACCTGAGCGCTACTATAATAAAGTTATTAACCCCTAATCCGCCTCACTAACCCTATCATAAATAGTATTAACCCCTAATCTGCCCTCCCTAACATCGCCGACACCTACCTTCAATTATTAACCCCTAATCTGCCGACCGGAGCTCACCGCTATTCTAATAAATGTATTAACCCCTAAAGCTAAGTCTAACCCTAACACTAACACCCCCCTAAGTTAAATATAATTTTTATCTAACGAAATAAATTAACTCTTATTAAATAAATAATTCCTATTTAAAGCTAAATACTTACCTGTAAAATACATCCTAATATAGCTACAATATAAATTATAATTATATTATAGCTATTTTAGGATTAATATTTATTTTACAGGCAACTTTGTAATTATTTTAACCAGGTACAATAGCTATTAAATAGTTAAGAACTATTTAATAGTTACCTAGTTAAAATAATTACAAATTTACCTGTAAAATAAATCCTAACCTAAGATATAATTAAACCTAACACTACCCTATCAATAAAATAATTAAATAAACTACCTACAATTACCTACAATTAACCTAACACTACACTATCAATAAATTAATTAAACACAATTGCTACAAATAAATAAAATTAAATAAACTATCTAAAGTACAAAAAATAAAAAAGAACTAAGTTACAGAAAATAATAAAATATTTACAAACATAAGAAAAATATTACAACAATTTTAAACTAATTACACCTACTCTAAGCCCCCTAATAAAATAACAAAGCCCCCCAAAATAAAAAATTCCCTACCCTATTCTAAAATACAAATATTACAAGCTCTTTTACCTTACCAGCCCTGAACAGGGCCCTTTGCGGGGCATGCCCCAAGAATTTCAGCTCTTTTGCCTGTAAAAAAAAACATACAATACCCCCCCCCCAACATTACAACCCACCACCCACATACCCCTAATCTAACCCAAACCCCCCTTAAATAAACCTAACACTACCCCCCTGATGATCTTCCTACCTTGTCTTCACCATGCCAGGTTCACCGATCCGTCCTGGCTCCAAGATCTTCATCCAACCCAAGCGGGGGCTAGACATCCACTGAAGAAGTCCAGAAGAGGGTCCAAAGTCTTCCTCCTATCCGGCAAGAAGAGGACATCCGGACCGGCAAACATCTTCTCCAAGCGGCATCTTCTATCTTCTTCCATCCGATGACGACCGGCTCCATCTTGAAGACCTCCAGCGCGGATCCATCCTCTTCTTCCGACGACTAGACGACGAATGACGGTTCCTTTAAGGGACGTCATCCAAGATGGCGTCCCTCGAATTCCGATTGGCTGATAGGATTCTATCAGCCAATCGGAATTAAGGTAGGAATTTTCTGATTGGCTGATGGAATCAGCCAATCAGAATATAGTTCAATCCGATTGGCTGATCCAATCAGCCAATCAGATTGAGCTCGCATTCTATTGGCTGATCGGAACAGCCAATAGAATGCGAGCTCAATCTGATTGGCTGATTGGATCAGCCAATCGGATTGAACTATATTCTGATTGGCTGATTCCATCAGCCAATCAGAAAATTCCTACCTTAATTCCGATTGGCTGATAGAATCCTATCAGCCAATCGGAATTCGAGGGACGCCATCTTGGATGACGTCCCTTAAAGGAACCGTCATTCGTCGTCTAGTCGTCGGAAGAAGAGGATGGATCCGCGCTGGAGGTCTTCAAGATGGAGCCGGTCGTCATCGGATGGAAGAAGATAGAAGATGCCGCTTGGAGAAGATGTTTGCCGGTCCGGATGTCCTCTTCTTGCCGGATAGGAGGAAGACTTTGGACCCTCTTCTGGACTTCTTCAGTGGATGTCTAGCCCCCGCTTGGGTTGGATGAAGATCTTGGAGCCAGGACGGATCGGTGAACCTGGCATGGTGAAGACAAGGTAGGAAGATCATCAGGGGGGTAGTGTTAGGTTTATTTAAGGGGGGTTTGGGTTAGATTAGGGGTATGTGGGTGGTGGGTTGTAATGTTGGGGGGGGGGTATTGTATGTTTTTTTTTACAGGCAAAAGAGCTGAAATTCTTGGGGCATGCCCCGCAAAGGGCCCTGTTCAGGGCTGGTAAGGTAAAAGAGCTTGTAATATTTGTATTTTAGAATAGGGTAGGGAATTTTTTATTTTGGGGGGCTTTGTTATTTTATTAGGGGGCTTAGAGTAGGTGTAATTAGTTTAAAATTGTTGTAATATTTTTCTTATGTTTGTAAATATTTTATTATTTTCTGTAACTTAGTTCTTTTTTATTTTTTGTACTTTAGATAGTTTATTTAATTTTATTTATTTGTAGCAATTGTGTTTAATTAATTTATTGATAGTGTAGTGTTAGGTTAATTGTAGGTAATTGTAGGTAGTTTATTTAATTATTTTATTGATAGGGTAGTGTTAGGTTTAATTATATCTTAGGTTAGGATTTATTTTACAGGTAAATTTGTAATTATTTTAACTAGGTAACTATTAAATAGTTCTTAACTATTTAATAGCTATTGTACCTGGTTAAAATAATTACAAAGTTGCCTGTAAAATAAATATTAATCCTAAAATAGCTATAATATAATTATAATTTATATTGTAGCTATATTAGGATGTATTTTACAGGTAAGTATTTAGCTTTAAATAGGAATTATTTATTTAATAAGAGTTAATTTATTTCGTTAGATAAAAATTATATTTAACTTAGGGGGGTGTTAGTGTTAGGGTTAGACTTAGCTTTAGGGGTTAATACATTTATTAGAATAGCGGTGAGCTCCGGTCGGCAGATTAGGGGTTAATAATTGAAGGTAGGTGTCGGCGATGTTAGGGAGGGCAGATTAGGGGTTAATACTATTTAAGATAGGGTTAGTGAGGCGGATTAGGGGTTAATAACTTTATTATAGTAGCGCTCAGGTCCGCTCGGCAGATTAGGGGTTAATAAGTGTAGGTAGGTGTCGGCGACGTTGTGGGGGGCAGATTAGGGGTTAATAAATATAACATAGGGGTCGGCGATGTTAGGGCAGCAGATTAGGGGTACATAGGGATAACGTAGGTGGCGGCGGTTTACGGAGCGGCAGATTAGGGGTTAAAAGTGTAATGCAGGGGTCAGCGATAGCGGGGGCGGCAGATTAGGGGTTAATAAGTGTAAGGTTAGGGGTGTTTAGACTCGGGGTACATGTTAGAGTGTTAGGTGCAGACGTAGGAAGTGTTTCCCCATAGGAAACAATGGGGCTGCGTTAGGAGCTGAACGCTGCTTTTTTGCAGGTGTTAGGTTTTTTTTCAGCTCAAACAGCCCCATTGTTTCCTATGGGAGAATCGTGCACGAGCACGTTTTTGATGCCGGCCGCGTCCGTAAGCAACTCTGGTATCGAGAGTTGCATTTGCGGTAAAAATGCTCTACGCTCCTTTTTTGGAGCCTAACGCAGCATTTGTTTGAACTCTCGATACCAGAGTTAAATTTATGGTGCGGCCAGAAAAAAACCCGCGGAGCGTTAACAGCCCTTTTACCGCCGAACTCTAAATCTAGGCCTTAGTGTTTAATGTCCCTTTAAAACTTTTTAGGTAAGTATAATATGTTATAGGATCAATCTCAAGAAAGGTTTATAAAAAATAAAAATACTGTCCTTTTAAGAGTATAGGCTTGTTACAAGATATTCTTGTCATACTATATGTTCCTGTTGTCTTACTATACATCTCTGTCTTACTATATGTTCCCATTCTCTTAATATACTTCTCTGTTTTCTTACTATAAATCTCTGTTGTCTTACTACTATATGTTCCTGTTGTCTTACTATATATTCCTGATGTCTTACTATACATCTCTGTCTTACCTTATATTCCTGTTGTCTTATTATACATCTCTGTTGTCTTACTATACATTCCTGTTGTCTTACTATACCTCTCTGTTGTCTTTCTATATGTTCCTGTAGTTTTACTATATGTTCCTGTTGTCTTACAATACATCTATGTTGTCTTACTATACATCTCTATCTTACTATACATTCTTGTAATCTTACTATACATTCCTGTAGTCTTACTATACGTTCCTGTAGTCTTACTATACATCTCTGTTGTCTTACTATTCGTTCTGTTTTCTTACTATACATCTCTGTTCTCTTACTATACGTTCCTGTAGTCTTACTATATGTTCCTGTTATCTTACTATACATCTCTGTTGCCTTACTATACATCTCTGTCTTACTATACATTCCTGTAGTCATACTATATGTTCCTGTAGTCTTACTATACATATCTATTGTCTTACTATACATTCCTGTTGTCTTACTATACATCTCTGTCTTACTATATGTTCCTGTTGTCTTACTATACATCTCTGTTGTCTTAATATACATTCCTGTTGTCTTACTATACATCTCTGTCTTACTATATGTTCCTGTTGTCTTTCTATACATCTCTGTTGTCTTACTATACATCTCTGTCTTACTATACATTCCTGTAGTCATACTATATGTTCCTGTTGTCTTACTATACATATCTATTGTCTTACTATACATTCCTGTTGTCTTACTATACATTCCTGTTGTCTTACTATACATCTCTGTCTTACTATATGTTCCTGTTGTCTTACTATACATCTCTGTTGTCTTAATATACATTCCTGTTGTCTTACTATACATCTCTGTCTTACTATATGTTCCTGTTATCTTTCTATACATCTCTGTTGTCTTACTATACATCTCTGTCTTACTATACGTTTCTGTAGTCATACTATATGTTCCTGTTGTCTTACTATACATTTCTATTGTCTTACTATACATTCCTGTTGTCTTACTATACATCTCTGTCTTACTATATGTTCCTGTTGTCTTACTATACATCTCTGTTGTCTTAATATACATTCCTGTTGTCTTACTATACATCTCTGTCTTACTATATGTTCCTGTTGTCTTTCTATACATCTCTGTTGTCTTACTATACATCTCTGTTGTCTTACTATACATCTATGTCTTACTATACATCTCTGTAGTCTTACTATACATCTCTGTTTTCTTACTATATGTTCATGTAGTCTTACTATACATCTCTGTTTTCTTACTATGCTTTCCTGTTGTCTTACTATACTTCTCTGTTATCTTACTATACATCTCTGTTATCTTACTATACTTCTCTGTTGTCTTACTGTACTTCTATGTTGTCTTACTATACTTCTCTGTTATCTTACTATACATCTCTGTTATCTTACTATACTTCTCTGTTGTCTTACTATACTTCTATGTTGTCTTACTATACTTTTCTGTTATTTTACTATACATCTCGGTTATCTTACTATACTTCTCTGTTGTCTTACTATACATCTCTGTTATCTTTCTATACTTATTTGTTATCCTACTATACATCTCTGTTATCTTACTATACTTCTCTGTTATCTTACTATACTTCTCTGTTGTCTTACTATACTATTTTGCAAACAATACAAGGTTTACTCACAATGACTGACTAGCCGTATCTACTTTAGTAACAAGTCTGGATTAGCTTCGCCATATAAAGAAGTACATTTGCAACAATGTATTAAAAAATCACACTCAGTATGTCAATTTATAGCCATAATATGAAGAATTTGTGTACAAGTTGTTTTATGTCCATTTAAGTTCCAAATATTCTTGAAAATGTAATGGATTGCTTTGCTGTAACGAGAGTTTATAACAGCCCAGTACAGGGAAGGTCACAGCTCTGCATCTACTGAGCTAACTCTTGGTCTGCGTTCATCTTTTTTTCCACATATATATCATCCATAATGGACAAACCCTGTATGGAGCTCATAAATGTATTATCCCCCAGAGCACCATATAGCACATAGAGACATAGATTAGGATAAAAAGCTTGTGAACAATTACTGTGACGGATGCAGCGCCTTCAGTAGAGCAAAGTACGTTTTGCTACTCTCGACTGTAATTCGGGGTGAAATTGCTATTGCAGCCTTATTTGTAGTAAATCAAACACATATTGTTTATGGACAGGCATCAAGTGAATAGCGAAGATTACGCAGAGCTGCAAAATAGGCAGAGAGAAAGCCCATCTGTCAAGGAAGGTTTGTTAGTGTCTAGAAAGAATGAAAACGCACAGAAATGCAGGGACCAGCCGTTCATTTGGGAAATATGTTTGCATCTTATTTTGTCTGCTGTTTCCATGTTGACATATGAACCTTTTAACCACTAAGCTGCTAGAAAGGTCTGCAGATCAGTCAAGGGGTTAATTGCTAAGAATTACAGGTGTCTTGGTGATCTATTATTTACATTTTAGTCTGCAAAAAAAGATATTTAACATTTTTTTTAATGCAGACCTCATTAAAACCACAGAGATAAATTTACCTAAAATGGGTTTTATATAGGGGGGTTTGTCATTAATGGGAATGTTGGCTGTGGACCAAATTGCATTATATGTACACATGTGAATGAGAATGATTTAAAATAAAATTAGACTAAAATCATATATTTAGTTCAAAATGAATGGAAACTAGTTACTGTTAATCCATTTAAAATTATGTAAAAGTGCAAAACGAAAATGTTCTAATGTATAAGTGTATTTTATTATTAGTTAATGTTAACTCTAGTGCAGAAATGCACTGCTGGGAGCTAGATAGGGATTGGTTTCTACAGACATATGCCTTTTGTCACTGGCTCGGCTGAAGAATCCAGCTAGCTCTCAGTAGGGCATTGCTGCTCTTGAGCTGAGTTTAGCTATGTGATTAAAATCTTTTTTTGTGGTTAAATACATTGATCACAATCCTTTAATAAAGCTTATTCAATTATTTATCTCCAAAAATCCCCATAGATTTAATGGTAAAAAATAATTAGATAAACATAAGGATTGGAATCAACTGTATAGTTACATGCAAGTTTGGGGGCCTATTTATTAATGTGGGAGCGGACATGATCCGATATTGCAAATAATGTCTGCTGCACATCGAAAAATGCCAACAGCATACGCTCTCGGCATTTATCATTGCACCAGCAGTTCTAGTGAACTGCTGGTGCAATACTGCCCCTGGAGATTTGCGGCCAATCGGCAACTAGCAGGGGGTGTCAATCAATCTGATCTTATTCGATCGGGTTGATTTCTGTCCGCCACCTCAGAGCAGGTGGAAAGGTTATGGAGCAGCGGTCTTTAGATCCTGAAGGCTCGCCGGAAACATAGGGCATCAAGCTCCATACTGAGCTTGATAAATATGCCCCATAGTGATTATTATGTTTCTTTAATATAACTGTATACATACAGTATCTCCCAACTGCTTTACTGGATGCTTTCCAAGATGGGGGGTTAAGAACTAGCATTTTGTGGATGGGGCTGCAATGGGAGAGACAAGGTCATAGATGGGATGTGGGCATAGTTATGTGGGTGTATTGCAGGCATGGCTAGGCATGTCCTGGACGGAGTTTGTGTCAGTTACTTAAAACCAGGATACCAAGAAGCTGTGGGCAGGAAGCAGAACAGACCTTGGAAATTCTTGACAATCCTGCAGGATCTGGAGCGGTTGGGAAGCTGCTGTATTTATGTCACAATTTCAAAATTTGATGCAAATCCAATTCCTTGATTACCTAATAAAAAACATGGAACCAATTTATTCAATAACATCAAGACCGGCTCAACCATCGGACCAAGTGGGTCCAATGGACCCAGGCAGCACTTGATAAGGGCATCACTTCTGTGACTGAGTCAGTCTCTGTCTGACCCAGACTACTTCTGTCCTCTGGGGGATGTTGCAGGCTCCCAGCACCATAACCTTATCATGTACAAAGTCACGGAACTAGTCAGGTGCAACATTCATGGTGAGGCAAGTGCATCACTTCCTTAACTTCCTTCCCACTTATTGCACAATAGTGCAAAAGCATTGGTTTCAGAAAAGTAGGCAGGCTTAGTAAGGACAGCAGCTAGGCTAGTAGGTTGTTATGCTAATCAGTAATGTTATCACGGGGGGTGGGGCGTCATACCATTCTTGGAACCAGGCAGATCATTAATATCTCTTTTTTTGCTCAGTGATGCTGTGGGAATCTTAACAAACCTTAGGCCATATTGATTTTCTAGTTTTGCAGGTTTTTCATATTCAAGGCCAATATAAGCTACTAGAAATTCGGTTCATATAATGTTTTCTATTTATTTTTTTCACTTACACAGCTTAACCAATAGTTTTTTTTTTATAATTGAAAAAAATGGCAGTGGTCTTCCAATCCATCAACACTTTCCCAACAGCTTCTCCCACAATGTACAACCTGGTATATCTTGACTATTTAAACGCTGTTATTTTTTTTTGTTAACAAATTTTGGTAATGCTCTGTTAATGTGTAAATAGACTGATATTTATTGGGGGGGGCGGCTCAAGGAGGAGGAAGCGTCAACAGGAATATAAAGGGAGTGGCCCCAAGTTATCAAGGTCTGCAATACGCTCGCCATATTCAGCATTGCATCAGCAGCTCACAAGAGCTGCTGGTGCAACACCGCCCCCTGCAGACTCGCGGCCAATGGGCCACCAGCAGGGGGGTGTCAATCAACCCGATTGAATTGTGGCGATGTCTGTCCGCCTGCTCAGAGCAGGCGGACAGGTTATTGGGCAGCGTTCTTTGTGACCGCTGCTTCATAACTGCTGTTTCTTGCGAGTCTGCAGGCTCGCCAGAAACACGGGGCATCAAGCTCCATACGGAGCTTGATACATATGTCCCATAGAGTTTCTTTTGAAGTGTTGCTAGGAGACACCAAAACATAGCTCCAGTCTGTTTATTGCCCATGATCAATAAAGGACATCTGCTGCAAAAATCATGTGACCTAAAACTTAAGTTTTGCAATGTCTGATTCCTTGTTTAGCTGTGGGCAGGAACTAGACTAAGAATTTCTAAGTGATCATTTTACAAGAAAACAAATAAGTGGTTTGCTTTTTTAACACAATCTGTTTCTATTTAAGTTTACTTTATTCTAAAGTAAATTAATAATAACTGTTCTTACTAAAGAAGAACTGTTTTATATCCCTTTAAGTTGTTGTAAAGGTGAAATCACTTTAAAAATTCACTGCGCATTGGTTCACCTATGTTTTCCAGCTTTCTGTTAGTGGATGAGCCATTAACATCTATACTTGCATGAGGTTGCCAAAACAAATGTATCTCACATATCAAAATGTGAACCGCTAGCTATGTAGAAAAGCAAACAGTACAAGCACACTTGGGAAACACACTTGCAAACTAATTTATGTAAATGTTTGTAACTGAAAAATATTCACGTGTCTGTTTTGCTACGGTGAAGTGGGGTTACTGGATACAATATAAAGGGCCAGATAACAAGTTGAGCGCAAATGTGCACTGGTATTACAATGATGTGTAATGCCCAGCGATCTCGCGTTTGCATTGCACTCATGATAGTGAGCTTCCATCAGCTCCAATGGGAGCCTCGTTTTCATGCCATCAGACATGGCATGAGAACTAGCGCAGAGAAGGGGGTAAGTCGCGCAGCGATAAGCAGCAAATACAGTATATATATATGATTATATACATATATCTGTGTATATAAACATATTAACACATAAATATATATGTATATAAGCATATACAGGGAACACACAGTTCCCATAGACCACAATGTAAAGGCACTTCTCATTGCCGTTTTTTTTTTTTGGGGGGGGGGTTTAAACACCCCACACCCGCCAACTTCAGCCCACAAAAACTGCTTATAAAGACTCTTGTCCCTCATAGTAGTGCTTGTGTTTTGTTATTTTAAAGCTGGATTTTATTTCTCTTCATCTATTTTGAGATTTTCTTTTCTTTTTTTTTTTTCTTGCACATGTTACAATGTTTTTTTTATAGGGCCCAACTATCTAAAGGTCTCTGGGCTGGTGAGATCCTATAAGAATGCTCATCTGTACTTCTGTTTCCCTAGGGGAATTATTTAAAGCTAAGGGGCGTATACTACATTTTTGTATATGAAGGTGATGCATACATTACAAAAGTGCATAATGAAAATTGTAATGTAAAATCAGACTAAAATATTTTTTTATTCACATAAAAATACACATAAAAAATTGTATTGTTAAGGTGCATAAAAAATTGTAACAAAAATAGTATTTTATTTAAAACATAAAATTTGCATGTAAATTACACAGGATTAAATCATATTAAATATGCACATTGTAAATAGTAATTTAAGTACACTGGATATGCAAATACAAGTGGCCCTCGGTTTACAACGGTTCAATTTGCACCGTTTCAGAATAACAACCTTTTTTTTCAGTCATGGGACTGCTATTGAAAAGCATTGAGAAGCAGTGCATTGATCAAAATAGCCAGTAGGTGGAGCTATCCGCTTGCATTGCAGCAAAGATATGCAAGCCAAGCAAGCTGAAATTAATCAGTTTAACCAGACCTGAGCTATCGAGCAGCTTGCAAAGGAACAAGATCTTCCTGTCTATAAATCAGTCCAGATTGGAATGCATAGAAAGAACTGTTTGCAGAAAAATGCAAGTAAAGTCTGTGTTGTGTGATTATTTTATTAGGTTTATAATGCTGTTTAGCAAATGTTTTTGTTCATTTAACTTAGTTTAATTATATATTCTGTGTTGTGTGATTATTTTATTAGGTTTATAATGCTGTTTACCATTTAAAGTCTTCATTTCAAAGCTTTAAAAATAATGTATTAGGTGTTACTTATGCCAATTTTGAGAGGGGCCTGGAACCTAACTTCCTCACTTCCCATTGACTTACATTATAAACTGGGTTTCAATTTACAACGGTTTCGATTTACAACCATTCCTTCTGGAACCTAACCCCGGCGTAAACTGAGGGCTACCTGTACACATGTAATTTTTTACTTATAAGTAAACAATACAAAGTGCAATTGTTTTTTTTTATTGGAAAATGGGCTGAACATGGGTATTCCATGGGCGGGTATGAATTGTCTCTAGAATCAAAGTGTAATTATCTAAATATTTACACATTACAGATCTCAATGTTTTTCTCGCAAATTAAAAGGTTGCAAGCGTTTATCAAAATATTTAAAATACTAATTACGCTGAAAGAAAGGAAAGCCTATGCATATGGAAATTACAGCTAATTTAAGACACAGAGCACTGAAAACAGCGTAGTTTGATTTGTATTAGGAGTAATATTAAAGTTTAAACATATGCCCGGTTCTCCCTGTGTACTTCGACCACCATTACGAGTTTTTATATAGCAGAGAGCTCTCACTATTTCTATGGGAAACATCTATCCACTTACTGGGACAGCCCATTTTGTTTGACAATTGCACCAAGACTGTCTCTGCTTGGCTAAACGTGGGGCTCCATTACATATGACGCAATGACGTTTTTTACACGATTTTGGCATTACATATACTGTTTAGCATACAAGTTACGAGCGTATATTTCACCTGTCACCCGCAATTTTTACTCCCATAAGCTCACATGGGACCGCGTCGCAAATTGGAATCCAATATACAGCGCAAGCACTTACATAGCGAAAATGGAGAAAACTTACTCCATTTTCACCTCGCCATACTAAGGCAGTCGCAGCAGGCCTTGCGCTGAGTGTGGGAGCACCGTAACTTCCGAAACTGCCTGCAAAAATAAACTTACACCTAACGCATGCAGAATATCTAGCTACCTTGTCAACCGCCAACCCCCACCGCAATAACTGATAAAATATATTAACCCCTATATTCGCCATCAAACCCACACTGCAACTACAAATAAAGTATTAATCCCTATACAAGAAAAGCAGGGTGAGTAGCACTCTAAATTAATCAATTAAGAAATACAGGTGCATCCTAGAATAGTGAATATCTAACAACGTGAGCAAGAGAGTAGAAACCTAAAATACAGGTAACTAAAAGTCTAGGCAAAAAAAGCACAACTGTATGCAATAAATAGGAGACTAGGGCGAATTCTTGAAATACAAATAGATTTAATAAGGTTACACTATACAAGTGCATACATCCAAACATACAATTCACATACATACAGGGATATTAGGGATGCATAAAAATGTCAGGTGGGCCGTGAAGGGGACTGGTGCACCAGTATACAAAAATAGGCAAGTGTTCATCACTTTGATGCATGTATAGGTAGCATATAATTGTAATCCAAAGTATAGTGCGTGTCCCTAGAGATGCACGGACCAAGTAGATACAGTCTTACCCCTTCGTGTCTAAGTGCAAATAGTGGCGTGAGGTCATCAGGAGTCAAGGGGAGCTTAACCTTGCCGCGTCTTTTTCACAGGCATGTGTAAGGTGCAAATAGATAACAGTTCATTAGAATACCTGTCTTTTTCATGCGGTTGCTCTACCCTGAATCGTAGCTCCTGAGACACAGAATCTTCCAGATAAGACAAGGGGTAGACCACAGTCAGGCAAAAAGGTCCTCTGACAGAGTGCTGCAAACCGACGAGTCTTAGAGCTCGTTTCACTCCTTTCAATTCAGCAGCATGGAGCTTCTTCCGGGTGCTGACGTCACGTCAGTGGCTGTGCTGATTTATAGGAATTTGGCCGCACAGGTAATGAATGTCATTGGCAGAGAGATCTGTCATTCAAGACGGCTTTGATACTTTATAGCAGCATTTTGCTTTCTTGTAGATCAGAACAGCAAGGGGTTATTTACAGGGATACATTTGTGTTTAAACACTCATACTTACATACTTACGTTCGATACATTGGAAAATTATGTTATACATCTAATCTGTTATGTTACTAGTATATGTGTATGTTTAGGTTGCATGATAAAAATTGTGTTTTTTTATTGTTTAGTATTGCAATTACGCCATTATATTCAATTCATAATTTTGATACTACCAAAGACTATGTAGTTACACACAGAATAATGTGCATATATCCGCAGAGGATTAAACTAAAAATGAAGCAAACTCTAATTTTTCATTGAGGCCATGAGGTGCTAAGGTATTAAGTTTATATATCCATTTTGTTTCTTTGCGTAGAAGGATATTATCAATATCCCCGCCGCGCATGCTAAGTTTCACAGATTCAATTCCAATGAAATGCAAATCATCAGTTTTAGATTCATGAAATTGTGCATAGTGTCTTGCCACAGGGCTGTCAATATTACATTCCTTAATATCGTCCCTATGTTCAGAAATTCGAGAACGAAGTTCTCTGAAAGTTTTTCCAACGTAAAAACTTTTACAGGAGCAGTAAAGTAAATATATAACTCCTTTTGTGGAGCAATTAATAAAGGAGTTGATTTTATATATATGCCCTGTATTTGTATTAAAGGTTTTGCTTCTCTGCATATATTGACAGCAGACACAGTGGCCACATGGGGTGCTGCCTACAATTTTCTGTGCATTTTGTTCCAACCAATTATAGGTAGGGACTTTATTGAATTCACTTTTAACCAAAATGTCTTTTAAATTACTGCAACGCCTTGCAGTCATCTGTGGATAATCTCCTACATATTGGTGAAGTGTTGTATCATTAGTTAATAAATGCCAATTTCTATTCAGAGTGTCTTTTACCTTGCTCCAATGGGCATTATATTTAGTGATGAACCTGATCTTGTTTTCTTCATTTGTGTCATCCCTGTTCTTACATTTATATAACAGGTCTTTTCTTTGGTGTTGGGAGGCTCTATAGAGAGCTCTCTTAATACACCTTTTGGAATAGCCTCTATCATGGAATCGGGTCGCCATCTCTTTAGCTTGTGTTTTAAATGTTTTATCATCAGAACATATTCTGCGAAGCCGCAGAAATTGTCCGTAGGGGATGCCTTTTTTCAAATTTGTGGGGTGGTGGCTCGACCCCAGGAGGAGGCTATTTGTTGCCGTGGGTTTCCGAAAGACTTCTGTCTCAATTTTCCCTTCTTTTTTGCTAATTTTCAAATCCAGAAAATCAATTGAGTTTAAGTCATGATTACAGGTGAGAAAAATGTTACGGTCATTACAGTTCAAAAGAGAAATGAATTTCATCAATTCATCCTCAGTGCCATCCCATAATAGCAAAATATCATCAACATATCTGATCCAGAGGGCCACATGTGCATCAACCACTTCGGAGTGGTCACCAAATACAATTTGGTTCTCCCAGCCACCAAGATGTAAACAGGCGTAGGTTGGTGCACATGTGGCCCCCATGGCAGTACCTTGTCTCTGTTTGTAGCACTTTGCATCAAAGATGAAGATATTGTTGTCCAACACAAATTTTAATAAATCAATTACAAATTTGGTATGTTTTTTATAACCGAGACCCCTTGTATTAAGAAATTCTTCACATGTTTTAAGACCAACATCATGCGGGATAGAGGAATATAGGGATTCAACGTCCAGGGACACTAAAATAGTGTCTTCCTGAATGTTGATCCCATCAAGCTTTTTTATTACATCTGTTGAGTCTTGTACAAAAGTACGAAGATCATTAACAAATGGCTGTAAAAAACGATCCACATATTTGCTAATTCCTTCCGTAGAACCTCCTATCCCTGATATAATGGGACGTCCCGGAGGGTTGGTGAGGGATTTGTGAAGTTTGGGGGTCCAGTAAAATACTGGTATCTTAGGTTTATGGTTGAATAGGAAGCTAAACTCATGGCTAGTAATTAAATTATTTCTTCGAGCATCGTTTAGCATGAAAAGTAATTCGTTATGGGATTTATGAAATTCATCAATTGAGGATTTTGAGTATTGTTTAGGATCTGATAGCTGTCTCATGGCCTCTTTGATATAGAGGTCCTGATTAAGAATGACAATATTGCCGCCCTTGTCGGCTGGCTTTATGATAAGTTCAGGGTGTCTAGTAAGCTCATTGAGGGCTTTACGTTCCCGTTTAGTGAGATTATCGTTAACAATGCCTGTACTTTCGATTTTCATTAGATCAGCCGTAACATTTTGTACAAAAACGGAAATATTGGGGATAGATGAAAAAGAGGGCATGTAAGTAGATTTTTTTCTTAAAGTTAGTTTTAGGGTATATATCAATAATTTCATTACTTTGTTCAGAGAACAAGGTTTCTAGATTATGGAGTGCCTCTGTTTCTTGTCTACAAGACAGATCTATCTGAGTCTTAGGAGTCATAATCTTTTTTAATGCTAACTTCCTTGCAAAAAGATGTAAGTCTTTAGTGACCTCGAATAGGTCTAAGCTGTTAGTAGGACAGAAACTGAGGCCCTTTTCTAATACTTTAATGTGTTCACAATTCAAAGGGAAGGAGGAAAGATTAACTATACCCATTTTTTGTGAGTGTGGATAGGGGCCTAGTAGAGATTTACTTTCTACTAGTTGTACCTCAGACGGTTTCTTGTCATCATATATTGACTTTGATGTCGTCTGTTCTCTCTCCCTCTCATTCCTCTCCTTTCCTGAGGCCTCCCCGTGCCTCTTCTTCCCTCCTCGTCTGGTCCTACCCCTAAAGGGTGCACCTGTGAGGTATTCTCATTACTGTTTTTATTTTCCCCATCAGAATCCATATCGGAGTTATCAGTACCTGAATCATAATAATTTCGAGAGTTGATGTGATTTCTATAGATATAGATTTTATTTTTTCTATAGTCTTCCTGGTCTCTTATTAATTTCCTTCTTTTGCGTGATTTTATTTCGCTTTGTAGTTTCTCAATAAGTTTTTGTGTTTATTTAATTTGTCAAATGATGAATCATTTTCAAATTTATGTAGACATTCATAGATATCATCTACGTCTGTTTTACATTTCTCAAGTTTCTTAGCATCTTCTTCTATTATTAATGCAATGAGATCCAACGAACATTTGGTTAATATTTCATTCCACTTAGTTATGAAGTCGT
Organism: Bombina bombina; assembly: GCF_027579735.1. Taxonomy (NCBI): domain Eukaryota; kingdom Metazoa; phylum Chordata; class Amphibia; order Anura; family Bombinatoridae; genus Bombina; species Bombina bombina. The sequence continues at coordinate 170,733,196 of NC_069508.1, forward strand.
TATCTGCATCTAAACCTCTCAGATTAATGCCTGGATCTAAACGTATCCTAAGGCCTCTTGGAATTATTTCCATTTTTAAATAATTACTAAGGCTTTGGTGTTCCCATTTAATTTTAATCTGTTTGGTTAGTCTTTTTTTATAAAGCTTAAATGCAGAAATAACGTCATGGATAGCATCATCCTCTGCTTCTATCTGCACATCTCCTGTTAGTGTAAATGCTTCATTAATATCAGTGGACCAACGTTCCTCTGATAGTTTAAATGCCATGTCTAAGTGTAGTATCAAAAGTAACAGAATATGAAAAGCTGCAAGAATCGCAGAATAAATTGTTGTAATACTAATATATTTAAGGTGAATTTTAAAATTTTAATAGTTAATTAACTTTTTTAATTTCAACAAGGTGCATACTCAGAAACTCCAGGGTAAGGGGATTACTCTTAAATGGAGCTAGAAATTAGTAAAACACAAGAAAAGCAGGGTGAGTAGCACTCTAAATTAATCAATTAAGAAATACAGGTGCATCCTAGAATAGTGAATATCTAACAACGTGAGCAAGAGAGTAGAAACCTAAAATACAGGTAACTAAAAGTCTAGGCAAAAAAAGCACAACTGTATGCAATAAATAGGAGACTAGGGCGAATTCTTGAAATACAAATAGATTTAATAAGGTTACACTATACAAGTGCATACATCCAAACATACAATTCACATACATACAGGGATATTAGGGATGCATAAAAATGTCAGGTGGGCCGTGAAGGGGACTGGTGCACCAGTATACAAAAATAGGCAAGTGTTCATCACTTTGATGCATGTATAGGTAGCATATAATTGTAATCCAAAGTATAGTGCGTGTCCCTAGAGATGCACGGACCAAGTAGATACAGTCTTACCCCTTCGTGTCTAAGTGCAAATAGTGGCGTGAGGTCATCAGGAGTCAAGGGGAGCTTAACCTCGCCGCGTCTTTTTCACAGGCATGTGTAAGGTGCAAATAGATAACAGTTCATTAGAATACCTGTCTTTTTCACGCGGTTGCTCTACCCTGAATCGTAGCTCCTGAAGTGGTTGATGCACATGTGGCCCTCTGGATCAGATATGTTGATGATATTTTGCTATTATGGGATGGCACTGAGGATGAATTGATGAAATGACCGTAACATTTTTCTCACCTGTAATCATGACTTAAACTCAATTGATTTTCTGGATTTGAAAATTAGCAAAAAAGAAGGGAAAATTGAGACAGAAGTCTTTCGGAAACCCACGGCAACAAATAGCCTCCTCCTGGGGTCAAGCCACCACCCCACAAATTTGAAAAAAGGCATCCCCTACGGACAATTTCTGCGGCTTCGCAGAATATGTTCTGATGATAAAACATTTAAAACACAAGCTAAAGAGATGGCGACCCGATTCCATGATAGAGGCTATTCCAAAAGGTGTATTAAGAGAGCTCTCTATAGAGCCTCCCAACACCAAAGAAAAGACCTGTTATATAAATGTAAGAACAGGGATGACACAAATGAAGAAAACAAGATCAGGTTCATCACTAAATATAATGCCCATTGGAGCAAGGTAAAAGACACTCTGAATAGAAATTGGCATTTATTAACTAATGATACAACACTTCACCAATATGTAGGAGATTATCCACAGATGACTGCAAGGCGTTGCAGTAATTTAAAAGACATTTTGGTTAAAAGTGAATTCAATAAAGTCCCTACCTATAATTGGTTGGAACAAAATGCACAGAAAATTGTAGGCAGCACCCCATGTGGCCACTGTGTCTGCTGTCAATATATGCAGAGAAGCAAAACCTTTAATACAAATACAGGGCATATATATAAAATCAACTCCTTTATTAATTGCTCCACAAAAGGAGTTATATATTTACTTTACTGCTCCTGTAAAAGTTTTTACGTTGGAAAAACTTTCAGAGAACTTCGTTCTCGAATTTCTGAACATAGGGACGATATTAAGGAATGTAATATTGACAGCCCTGTGGCAAGACACTATGCACAATTTCATGAATCTAAAACTGATGATTTGCATTTCATTGGAATTGAATCTGTGAAACTTAGCATGCGCGGCGGGGATATTGATAATATCCTTCTACGCAAAGAAACAAAATGGATATATAAACTTAATACCTTAGCACCTCATGGCCTCAATGAAAAATTAGAGTTTGCTTCATTTTTAGTTTAATCCTCTGCGGATATATGCACATTATTCTGTGTGTAACTACATAGTCTTTGGTAGTATCAAAATTATGAATTGAATATAATGGCGTAATTGCAATACTAAACAATAAAAAAACACAATTTTTATCATGCAACCTAAACATACACATATACTAGTAACATAACAGATTAGATGTATAACATAATTTTCCAATGTATCGAACGTAAGTATGTAAGTATGAGTGTTTAAACACAAATGTATCCCTGTAAATAACCCCTTGCTGTTCTGATCTACAAGAAAGCAAAATGCTGCTATAAAGTATCAAAGCCGTCTTGAATGACAGATCTCTCTGCCAATGACATTCATTACCTGTGCGGCCAAATTCCTATAAATCAGCACAGCCACTGACGTGACGTCAGCACCCGGAAGAAGCTCCATGCTGCTGAATTGAAAGGAGTGAAACGAGCTCTAAGACTCGTCGGTTTGCAGCACTCTGTCAGAGGACCTTTTTGCCTGACTGTGGTCTACCCCTTGTCTTATCTGGAAGATTCTGTGTCTCAGGAGCTACGATTCAGGGTAGAGCAACCGCATGAAAAAGACAGGTATTCTAATGAACTGTTATCTATTTGCACCTTACACATGCCTGTGAAAAAGACGCGGCGAGGTTAAGCTCCCCTTGACTCCTGATGACCTCACGCAACTATTTGCACTTAGACACGAAGGGGTAAGACTGTATCTACTTGGTACGTGCATCTCTAGGGACACGCACTATACTTTGGATTACAATTATATGCTACCTATACATGCATCAAAGTGATGAACACTTGCCTATTTTTGTATACTGGTGCACCAGTCCCCTTCACGGCCCACCTGACATTTTTATGCATCCCTAATATCCCTGTATGTATGTGAATTGTATGTTTGGATGTATGCACTTGTATAGTGTAACCTTATTTAATCTATTTGTATTTCAAGAATTCGCCCTAGTCTCCTATTTATTGCATACAGTTGTGCTTTTTTTGCCTAGACTTTTAGTTACCTGTATTTTAGGTTTCTACTCTCTTGCTCACGTTGTTAGATATTAATCCCTATATTCGCCAACCCCAACATCGCAAACTACCTAATAAAACTATTAACCCCTACGGAACAGGAACAAACCAGGGCGGAGTGTAGGGCGGAGCTGAAGACCGATGACCCTGGAACTGAAGACCGGCAATCCTGGAACTGAAGACAGGCGACCCTGGAACTGAAGACTGGTGACCGCGGAGCCATGGAGCGTGGAGGATCCTCTTTGTACAATCGCCGCCGTTGACTGGATAGTGAATTCAAGGGACGCGATTAAAAATAGTGTCCCCTGAATTCCTATTGGCTGATTTGATTCTTCAAATTCAAATCAGCCAATAGAATGAGAGCTACTCAAATCCTATTGGCTGTTCAAATCAGCCAATAGGATGAGAGCTACTGTTTAGGGGTTAATACTTTTATGAGTTCCGATGTGGGTTTGATGGCGGATACAGGGGTTTTACGTGTCGGGCTTATTTTTGGGAGGTGTGTTAGACGTTTACGGAAGATTTGATATTTTTTTTTATTTTTCTTAGGCGCCAGCAGTTTCTTAAGTGCCGTAAGTTACTGGCGACTCCAGAAATTTGTATTTACACTCATTTCTGGAAATCGCTAGTTTATCCGACTTACGGCACTTTATGAACTGCCGGGGCGTATATGCAATAGCCCGATGTGTGAGGTGAAATTACAGGCGGCGCGGGTTGCAGCTCTTGCGCTGAAGCCTGCGCCATATATGTAATCTCGCCCGTGGTGTTTTACGTTTTTGGTTGCAAACTTTAGGCCCATAGAGAGAATTATTTTTAAGTTAGTTTGATGTGTAACGTTTTAAAGGTGTGATTTGTGATTCCAGTATCTTTAACAGAAGTGAACATTTATAAGATTACTACTGCTCCCTTTATTTTAAAGAGTTGGGTACAAATCTGTATAAATGACAGTATTTTTGAGTTGCAGCAATTCTTTCCAAAGAAAGATTTGTTTCACAGAAGGTTTTCAATGAATCTAGGCCGTTGCTTCAGCACTTGATTTATGATGGATAAGAACAGGTTTTTTAGATCGATATTAACTTGACCTTCGCATCAAGTATCATTTTTTTTATATATTTATGCTAATAATCCACATTGTTACATAGACTTTCTCTGTGTATTTTTCTTCTTCAGAAGTTGATTTTATTTACTGAAGCTCTGAAAGGGCATCTTAAAGGTCACATGAATCCAACATCTTATTTTGCATTTAAAGAAGGGTGAAACGATTTTGTAAATTAAAAAACGCAGGACATTTAAAAAGCAGTTAAATCCTCAGCCAAAAGACTTAAACTTAATTAATTTCTTGCTGTATTCTGGGGGTCAAATTCTCTCATCAGATTTTTAAAGTAAAACCAACAATAGGAAGTGTAGCCCAGAGTGTGGAGGAAGACAATGTGTCATCATCCACTGCAGTGGGAATCGAAGATCACAGTGTCCTTCCCCCTTACCTCTTAATGCCGGTACAGGCAGTGATATCACAGAGGGCAGAGAAAGCAAGGATTTCCCTGACAGTGAGTATGTGGCTTGGAGTACTTCAAGACCCCATATCTCAGCCCCCAGACCACTAACAGGGACAAGAGGACCCTTATCTGAAAGAGGGGAGTCTGCTTAAAAACAGCAAAAACCTTCTGCAGCATTTAACATGATGTGTACCCAGGGGGAAGGGGGCTCTAAACATGCCCAACCTCCTCCCTGTTTATGCTAGAGGGACAAGTGACCCCTTGGTAGACTGCCATCTTTCAAATGAGGAGGCACTTATCCTCCTAGCGTACGGTGATCAGATTTCACAATAGTGATCCATCTGTGCTTATATGGCTCTCACTTGTCCGTCTGTGCTCATCATCTGTTTCTCACTTGTCTGTCTGTGCTCATCTGGTTCTCACTTGTCTGTCTGTGCTCATCTGGTTCTCACTTTTCTGTCTGTGCTCATCTGGTTCTCACTTGTCTGTCTGTGCTCATCTGGTTCTTACTTGTCTGTCTGTGCTCATCTGGTTCTCACTTGTCTGTCTGTGCTCATCTCGTTGTCACTTCTCTGTCTGTGCTCATCTTGTTCTCACTTTTCTGTCTGTGCTTATTTGGTTCTCACTTGTCTGTGCTCATCTGGTTCTCACTTGTCCGTCTGTGCTCATCTGTTTCTCACTTGTCTGTGCTTATCTTGTTCTCACTTGTCTGTCTGTGTTCATCTGGTTCTCACTTGTCCGTCTGTGCTCATCTGTTTCTCACTTGTCTGTGCTTATCTTGTTCTTACTTGTCCGTCTGTGCTCATCTGTTTCTCACTTGTCTGTGCTTATCCTGTTCTCACTTGTCTTTCTGTGCTCATCTGGTTCTCACTTGTCCATCTGTGCTCATCTGTTTCTCACTTGTCTGTGCTTATCCTGTTCTCACTTGTCTTTCTGTGCTCATCTGGTTCTCACTTGTCCATCTGTGCTCATCTGTTTCTCACTTATCTGTGCTTATCTTGTTCTCACTTGTCTGTCTGTGCTCATCTGGTTCTCACTTGTCCGTCTGTGCTCATCTGTTTCTCACTTGTCTGTGCTTATCTTGTTCTCACTTGTCCGTCTGTGCTCATTTAATTCTCACTTGTCTGCCTGTGCTCATCTGTTTCTCACTTGTCTGTGCTTATCTTGTTCTCATTTGTCTGTCTGTGCTCATCTGGTTGTCACTTGTTTGTCTGTGCTCATCTGGTTGTCACTTGTCTGTGCTTATCTGGTTCTTACTTGTCTGTCTGTGCTCATATGGTTCTCATTTGTCTGTCTGTGCTTATCTGGTTCACATTTGTCTGTCTGTGCTCATCTGCTTTTCCCTTGTCTGTCTGTGCTTATTTGGTTCTCCCTTGTCTGTCTGTGCTCATCTGGTTCTCCCTTGTCTGTCTGTGCTTATTTGGTTTTCACTTGTCTGTCTGTGCTCATCTGGTTCTCCCTTGTCTGTCTTTGTTCATCTGGTTCTCCCTTGTCTGTCTGTGCTTATCTGGTTCTCACTTTTCTGTCTGTGTTCATCTGGTTCTCACTTGTCTGTCTGTGCTCATCTGGTTGTCTCTTGTCTGTCTGTGCTCATCTGGTTCTCACTTTTCTGTCTGTGCTCATCTGGTTCTCACTTGTCTGTGCTTATCTTGTTCTCACTTTTCTGTCTGTGCTCATCTGTTTCTCACTTGTCTGTCTGTGCTCATCTGGTTCTCACTTGTCTGTCTGTGCTCATCTAGTTCTCACTTTTCTGTCTGTGCTCATCTGGTTCTCACTTGTCTGTCTGTGCTCATTTAATTCTCACTTGTCTGTCTGTGCTCATCTCGTTGTCACTTCTCTGTCTGTGCTCAACTTGTTCTCACTTTTCTGTCTGTGCTTATTTGGTTCTCACTTGTCTGTGCTCATCTGGTTCTCACTTGTCTGTCTGTGCTCATCTGGTTCTCACTTGTCCGTCTGTGCTCATCTGTTTCTCACTTGTCTGTGCTTATCTTGTTCTCACTTGTCTGTCTGTGCTAATCTGGTTCTCACTTGTCCGTCTGTGCTCATCTGTTTCTCACTTGTCTGTGCTTATCTTGTTCTCACTTGTCCGTCTGTGCTCATCTGTTTCTCACTTGTCTGTGCTTATCCTGTTCTCACTTGTCTGTCTGTGCTCATCTGGTTCTCACTTGTCCATCTGTGCTCATCTGTTTCTAACTTATCTGTGCTTATCTTGTTCTCACTTGTCTGTCTGTGCTCATCTGGTTCTCACTTGTCCATCTGTGCTCATCTGTTTCTAACTTATCTGTGCTTATCTTGTTCTCACTTGTCTGTCTGTGCTCATTTGGTTCTCACTTGTCTGCCTGTGCTCATCTGTTTCTCACTTGTCTGTGCTTATCTTGTTCTCACTTGTCTGTATGTGCTCATCTGGTTGTCACTTGTTTGTCTGTGCTCATCTGGTTGTCACTTGTCTGTGCTTATCTGGTTCTTACTTGTCTGTCTGTGCTCAAATGGTTCTCATTTGTCTGTCTGTGCTTATCTGGTTCACATTTGTCTGTCTGTGCTCATCTGGTTTTCCCTTGTCTGTCTGTGCTTATTTGGTTCTCCCTTGTCTGTCTGTGCTTATTTGGTTCTCACTTGTCTGTCTGTGCTCATCTGGTTTTCCCTTGTCTTTCTGTGTTCATCTGGTTCTCCCTTGTCTGTCTGTGCTTATCTGGTTCTCACTTTTCTGTCTGTGTTCATCTGGTTCTCACTTGTCTGTCTGTGCTCATCTGGTTGTCTCTTGTCTGTCTGTGCTCATCTGGTTGCCACTTGTCTGTCTGTGCTCATCTGGTTGTCACTTGTTTGTCTGTGCTCATCTGGTTCTTACTTGTCTTGTCTGTCTGTGCTTATCTGGTTCCCATTTGTCTGTCTGTGAACATCTGGTACTCACGTGTCTGTCTTTGCTTATTTGGTTCTAACTTGTCTCTCTGTGTTCATCTGGTTCTCACTTGCCCATCTGTACTTGACTGCTTCTCACTTGTCTGTCTGTAATTATTTGGTTCTCACTTGTCTGTCTGTGCTCATCTGGTTCTCCCTTGTCTGTCTGTGCTCATCTGGTTCTCCCTTGTCTGTCTGTGCTTATCTGGTTCTCACTTTTCTGTCTGTGCTCATCTGGTTCTCACTTGTCTGTCTGTGCTCATCTGGTTGTCACTTGTCTGTCTCTGCTCATCTGGTTCTCACTTGTCTGTCTCTGCTCATCTGGTTCTCACTTGTCTATCTGTGCTCATCTGGTTGTCACTTGTCTGTATGTGTTTATCTGGTTGTCACTTGTCTATCTGTGCTCATCTGGTTGTCACTTGTCTGTATGTGCTCATCTGGTTGTCACTTGTCTGTATATACGTGCTCATCTGGTTGCTACTTGTCTGTATGTGCTCATCTGGTTGTCACTTGTCTGTCTGTGCTCATCTGGTTCTCCCTTGTCTGTCTGTGCTCATCTGGTTCTTACTTGTCTGTCTGTGCTCATCTGGTTGTCACTTGTCTGTCTATGCTCATCTGGTTGCCACTTGTCTGTCTGTGCTCATCTGGTTCTCACTTGTCTGTCTCTGCTCATCTGGTTCTCACTTGTCTATCTGTGCTCATCTGGTTGCTACTTGTCTGTATGTGCTCATCTGGTTGCTACTTGTCTGTATGTGCTCATCTGGTTCTCACTTGTCTATCTGTGCTCATCTGGTTGCTACTTGTCTGTATGTGCTCATCTGGTTGCTACTTGTCTGTATGTGCTCATCTGGTTGTCACTTGTCTGTATGTGCTCATCTGGTTGACACTTGTCTGTATGTGCTCATCTGGTTGCTACTTGTCTGTATGTGCTCATCTGGTTGTCACTTGTCTGTCTGTGCTCATCTGGTTGCCACTTGTCGGTCTGTGCTTATCCAGTTCTCACTTGTCTGTCTGTGCTTAACTGCTTCTCACTTATCTGTCAGTTCTTATCCAGCTCTAATGTCTTTGTCTGTGCTTATCCTGTTCTCACTTGTTCTTCTCTGCTTATCCTGTTCTCACTTGTCCCTGTTTCCGCTGTTTGCCAAGAAGCTTCCAGTTTCTCAAGTCGCTGTATCAATGTACGAAACGTCTCCCAGATTGGCAACAACAAGCAAACAGCACACAACCAGATAGACCTGTGGTCGGGGTCTTAAAGTTTTGCAGACATTCCCTGCTGATGAAGAAGGGATCTGGAAGATGCCTTACAAACAAGGATACTCTGCAATTTCATGATTATCTGACAAACTAAAGCATGACATGTTTTCCCTATAATGTCCGTTAAAACATTTTTATTACAATATCACTGTCCCTTTGAAACCTAATCATTGCATGGCACCGTGGGTCAAGGTATTTACATAATATAGGTGTCAATAATTGTTAAGGCAATTTAACAAGGGATAACTAATTAAATACAATAAATACATTGCAAACTTCCCCATAAAAATGTTGTAGATGCATACTGGCAAATAACTGTTTGTACTCAAGTATAATGATATTGAACTAATAGTACAGTAATAATCAGGGGTGGATAAATATCACTACGGTTTACTAGTCAGGGGTTAAAAACTACTAGTCCACTCAATGTTAAAGGGACATTAAACCCAACATTTTTCTTTCATGATTCAGATAGATTATACATTTTTAACATTCCAATTTACTTTTGTTATCAAGTTTGCTTCAATCTCTTAACATCTTTTATTCAAGAAGCAGAAATGCACTCCAAGGAGCTAGCTACACACATTTGTAAGCCAATGAAAATGGGCATACAATTTCAGCCAAGACAAGTTCAGCTAGCTCCAATCTTGAGCCTCTAGATATTCTTTTCAACAAAGGATACAGAGAGAATGAAGCAAATTAGATAATATAAGTAAATTTGAAAGTTTGTTTTTTAAATTAAATGCTCTGTCTGAACTGTGGAGGAACAATTTGGGGTTTCATGTCCCTTTAAAGATAAGAAAAAGTACAATTTTGAACTCGTCCACTGCAATTTCTAAGTCGTCCGGGACCAGTGGACCACTGGACCACTGGAAATTTCAATAATACTATTACTTTAATTATTATTTTTTAATTATTATTTTTGTGAAGCACTGCCAAACTCTGAATATATATAACTTTTAAGAATGATGTTTAACACGTAGTATTGTTGTATTTTTAATAACCTATTGTTGTATTTGACTTTTTACATGCACTTTTGTTTCACACATGTGCACTGCTTCTAAGTCATTTTACAAGCAGGTTTCAAAAGAGGCTGCAAAGGTCTGAAGTCTTTTTGAAGTCAAGAGATGCTTTACAGCCAATCAGAAGACAGCTGAGCAAATCAGACATTGGTTACGCTTGAAGTCTGGTAAAGTTGGTTACATTGCTTTAAAGTTATGCAGATAACTGGTAGGTTTAACGGACTTTACATGCACACATTTCACAACCTTGTCTTAATTTTTCCACTATTCAGGACTTTCAAGCAGATTTCAGCTTTAGTATCTATTAGTAAATTTAAAAAATATCACAGTTAAATTTCCCTTTTACAGCTAACAATAGCTAAAAACATTCCTAGAGATTATTCTTTATTATTCTTTACTCAGTTACATTTTTAATAAAGTGTCTTGGTTTTCAGAAAGCTCACATTCAACCTGCATGTTTGAGAACAGAACCAGGAGATTTAACCGCTGTACATTAAAATAAAATTATTCTGTGCTGTAAATTCAGGGGCAATGTTCCTTCCCTTTAGACAAAGTTGGGAGTTAATCTTATATTATGTCATTGCAGACACATTAATATTTCACAAGAAAGCCATGTATATTCAAAGGGCATCCGGCCTGTAAAACAGTTTTACATTGCAGAAGCTATATTTACGAGGAGATTCACGCATACATATTTCTTAGTATTCAACTGGAAAAATAGCATGGTACCTTTATGATGGCATAGTTTTTATTAAGAAAGAATTTTTTATTTTAATCTTTGTGTTGTCAAAAGTTATGTTTTGTTTTTTTCTGAAATATGAAAGCAAAATGAGCTTTCACTGTTTTAGCATTATATATATATATATATATATATATATATATATATATATATATATATATATATATATATATATACATACACATATACAGTTGGGCTCATAAGTTTACATACCCTGGCAGAATTTATGATTTCTTGGCCATTTTTCAGAGACTATGAATGATAACACAAAAACTTTTCTTTCACTCATGGTTAGTGTTTGGCTGAAGCCATTTATTATCAATCAACTGTGTTTACTCTTTTTAAATCATAATGACAACAGAAAATACCCAAATGACCCTGATCAAAAGTTTACATACCCTGGTGATTTTGGCCTGATAACATGCACACAAGTTGACACAAAGGGGTTTGAATAGCTATTAAAGGTAACCATCCTCACCTGTGATCTGTTTGCTTGTAATTAGTGTGTGTGTATAAAAGGTCAATGAGTTTCTGGACTCCTGACAGACCCTTGCATTTTTTATCCAGTGCTGCACTGATGTTTCTGGATTCTGAGTCATGGCGAAAGAAAAAGAATTGTCAAAGGATCTGTGGGAAAAAGGTAGTTGAACTGTATAAAACAGGAAAGGGATATTAAAAGATATCCAAGGAATTGAGAATCCAAATCAGCAGTGTTCAAACTCTAATCAAGAAGTGGAAAATGAGGCGTTCTGTTTGATAACATACTGCATTCATCTTGCCATCAATTCTGACCAAATTTCCTATGCCTTTGTAGCTTACACATCCCCAAAACATCAGCGATCCACCTCCGTGTTTCACAGTAGGAATGGTGTACCTTTCATCATAGGCCTTGCTGACTTCTCTCCAAATGTAGCATTTATGGTTGTGGCCAAAAAGCTAAATTTTGGTCTCATCACTCCAAATGACTTTGTGCCAGAAGGTTTGAGGCTTGTCTTTGTGTTGTTTGGGGTATTGTAAGTGGGATACTTTGTGGCATTTGCATAGTAATAACTTTCTTCTGGCAACTTGACCATGCAGCCCATCTTTCTTCAAGTACCTCCTTATTGTGCATCTTGAAACAGCCACACCACATGTCCTGTATTTCACCTGAAGTTATTTGTGGGTTTATCTTTGCATCCTGAACAATTTTCCTGGCAGTTGTGGCTGAAATTTTAGTTGGTCTACCTGACCGTGGTTTGGTTTCAACAAAGCCCCTCATTTTCCACTTCTTGATTAGAGTTTGAACACTGCTGACTTGCATTCTCAATTCCTTGGATATATTTTTATATCCCTTTCCTGTTTTATACAGTTCAGCTACCTTTTCCGTCAGATCCTTTGACAATTCTTTTGCTTTCCCCATGACTCAGAATCCAGAATCGTCAGTGCAGCACTGGATGAAAGATGCAAGGGTCTGTCAGGAGTCCAGAAACTCATTGACCTTTTATACACACAAACTAATTACAAGCAAACAGATCACAAGTGAGGATGGTTACCTTTAATAGCCATTCAAACCCCTTTGTGTCAACTTGTGTGCATGTTATCAGGCCAAAATCACCAGGGTATGTAAACTTTTGATCAGGGTCATTTGGGTATTTTCTGTTGTCATTATGATTTAAAAAGAGTAAACACAGTTGATTGATAATAAATGGCTTTCAGCCAAACACTAACCATGAGTGAAAGAAAAGTTTTTGTGTTATACTTATATATATTGTATGTATATATATATGTACACTGTATATATATAGTATAAAAAACCTAACACTAAAAAATCCTAAACTACCCATTTGTATGGGCATTGCCCTTAAAAGGGCAAGAAACTCTTTTACAGCCCATTAAATCCCTATTCTTAAAAAAAAAAATCCTAAGACTAAGCCCCAAATAGGTACTCACCGTTCCTGAAATCTGGCGGTGAAGGTCTTCCTCCAGATGGCTCCATCATCTTCTATATTCATCCAGGGCGAAGGCGGCGTGGAGCGGAGTTGCAGAGCGGTCTTCCCCGATGCGTGGATCCGGAGCGGCGGTCCTGAGCGGAGGTTCTCAGCGGTGATCTTCAGTGGTGGTGATCCTCAGGGGCGTGGAGGCTCCTCTTCATCCGATCTCCGGCGTACACTGAAAATTTAATGCAAGGTACCGCATTCAATTTGCGGTAACTTGCAAACCTATTGGCTGATTTTAAATCAGCCAATAAGATTTCAGTAGCTCTCATCCAATTGGCTGATTTCAAAATTTCAATAAACATGGGGTACCTTGCATTCAATCTTCAGTGTGCGACGGACTATCGCATGAAGAGGAGCCTCCACGCCACCGAGAACTGCCGCTGAAGACCGCCGCCGAGGATCCGTGCATCAGGGAAGCCAGCTCCGCACCTCCGCACCATGCCGCCTTCGCTCCAAATGAGGATAGAAGATGATGGAGCTGCCTGGAAGAAGACTTCCGCCAGATTTCAGGTACGGTGAGTACCTATTTGGGGCTTAGTTTTAGGATTTCTTTTTTATGGGGGGGTATTTTTAAGATTAGGCATTTAATGGGCTGTAAAAAAGAGCTGAATGCCCTTTTAAGTGCAATTCCCATACAAATGCCCCTTTAGGGGCAATGGGTTGTTTAGATTTTTTTAGTGTTAGTTTTTTTTATTTGTTTTTTTTTTTTACTGTTAGGGAGGACTTAGTATTTTTTAAATGTAAAAGAGCTGTTTAACTTAGGACAATGCCCTACAAAAGGCCCTTTTAAGGGCAATTGGTAGTTTAGATAACGGGGTGTTTTTATTTTTTTGGGGGGGCGTTTTTATTTTCATAGGGATTAGGGTTATTTATTTATTTTTTGATAATTTTGTTGTTTTTTTCTGTAATTTTAGAGTTTTAATTTTTTGTAATTTTAGATAATTTTTTTTGTAATTTAATGTTAGGTTTTATTTAAGTGGAACTTAGTATTGGGGTTAATTTAGGGGGTGTTAGGTTAGGGGGCTTAGTAATTAAATTATTTATTTGTGTTGTGGGGGGTTGGCGGTTTAGAAGTTAATAGGTTAATTAGGTTTATTGCAGTGTGGGGGTTTGCGGTTTAGGGGTTAATAGGTTAATTAGGTTTATTGCAATGTCGGGGGTTGGCGGTTTAGGGGTTAAAAGGTTAATTAGATTTATTGCGATGTGGGGGGTTGGCGGTTTAGGGGTTAATTTAATTATGTTATTTGCAGATTAGGGGTTAATTACTTTATTATTTTGCGATGTTGGCGGTTTCAGTGTTTGTTAACACTTTGTGCAGGAGGTTATTTATTTTTTTTGTTATACTTTGTGCGAGCGGTTCATTTTTTTTGTTGTTTCCTGCGGGCGGTTGCGTGTTTTCTTTTTTCTTTTAAGGCTTTGTTTGCCTACGCTGCATCCAAGTGGATTATTTTGCCGCGCACGCAGCCAACATTCCTTTGAGGGTGCATGCGCAACTGGCGAATTACGCATTACAAACGCGATTATAGTATAGATATATATATATATATATATATATATATATATATATATATATATATATATATATATATACACACAGTAAGCTTTAGAGATCTGAAAACTTTTCACTCCGAGGAACAGAGGAAATTATTAGACTAATTTCACTGAAGGCTGGGAGTCCAGTGAGATTCAGATTTCGGGGTTAATAGAAAGCTGACACTACTTTCCTGCTTCTGCTCCCAGTATTATTTGTAACTGATTCATACATTGCCCTGTGGGGCAGTTATGAGAATTAGACTTTCCACTAAGCACTGGGGGTTTGTAGGCTACAGTTTGCAGCAGAGAGACCATATTGCAAAAGCGTTCTCTCCTGATGGATATACTGTGTGCCCGCAAATGGCACATGTTATACTGAAGAGAACAGGGGAGATTTCATTGCTAAAATGTTATAGACTCAATTCTCTTTTGTACATCTTCATTCTGCCAGCTAAAAAAAAAGTATATAAAATGTAAAATCTAAAAGAATGAAGGTCATTTAAAAAAGAATGTCCTCTTTACTGTAGATATGGGATATATCTAAAGATTATTGCAATGTGGTACATCTAAATTATTCTGAAAAAAGGAAGCGTTTGTGAAAAGGATATTAAAGTACTTTTATATATATTTGCATAGTATGTATGTTGGCAATAATTAACTGCATTGCAAAAGATCCGCATACAAAATTTTGTTAAATGAAACATTTAAATGTGTCATTTTGTTAGCAACATTTGCTTTGTTTTGCAGTCCAGAAACAAACCACTTGTTTATCTTATTTCCTTTTCTTTAGTCAGGGATCAGTATAAAATAGCTCCCACACTGATCAAGCAATCGTGTAGCATGTTGATATTTAAAGGTTAGGGTTTCCTGAAAAATGTATGAACTTCATCCTCTTTAAATATGTGTTGTTCTTTTTACTGGCTATCGTATTATGCACTTACATGAAATTTCAATTATTTTTCTTTTTAAATTATTACAGGGAAAAAAAGTTACAAATTTAAATGTGCATGGGTAAATTTCAATTTGAATTAGGACAATTTTTGCAATATACTTCCATTAGCAAAAATGCTTCTAGTAAAAGTTTATTACTGGTTTTCAGCAGCATACGCACATATGCTGTAAGGGCCCAGCAATCAAACAACACAACTTCTTAGAGAGTCAGCAGTGGCTTTTATGACAAAAATGAGGTCTTCACAGACACAATAGACACCACCATCAGTTCTCTGAACTTGAATGCTGATGCACGGGCCTTCACAGCATATGTGTATATGCCAATGGATAGCAATAGCTTTTACTAGACTTATTTTTGCTATGTTATGTATGTAGTTATTGTTGTATATTCTATTTGCTATCTGGCCTTGCAATCAGTAATGTTGTTACCACAGGAGGGCTGGTGGGGCACAGGTGGACCCATTGCTCAGTGTGCCTAGAGGGATATAGCTGCACCTCACTGACGAGGCCCACAATAGGCCGAAACGTACGTCTGGGGTTTTGCTGTTTCTCTCGTTCAGAGAGGGATTGCCTGGTATTTCAGGGCTGGACTGTACTGTAAAGTCAGGATCAGACTGATATGCTTCAGGAAAGTTCTTCTCTGTGAAAGGCACATATTGAGCAAAAAGAGGCTGCTTCTAGAGTGGTAACTAGCCATAGAGCAAACTATTATGCTATTGTTCCTTCCCAGGTTGAGCGCTTCTCTCTTTTTATTTATCCACCTGCATCATGTCTGACCCCTCTGTCTTTTCAATATGGTGAAAGTGTATTCAAGATGGCCATCGCATCAAGGCTCACACTGTTAGGAGAGTGTCTTTTCAATATGGTGACAGTGTATTCAAGATGGCCGTCACATCAAGGCTCACACTGTAAGGAGAGTGTCTTTTCAATATGGTGACAGTGTATTCAAGATGGCCGTCACATCAAGTCTCACACTGTTAGGAGAGTGTCTTTTCAATATGGTGAAAGTGTATTCAAGATGGCCGTCACATCAAGGCTCACACTGTAAGGAGAGTGTCTTTTCAATATGGTGACAGTGTATTCAAGATGGCCATCGCATCAAGGCTCACACTGTTAGGAGAGTGTCTTTTCAATATGGTGACAGTGTATTCAAGATGGCCGTCACATCAAGGCTCACACTGTAAGGAGAGTGTCTTTTCAATATGGTGACAGTGTATTCAAGATGGCCGTCACATCAAGTCTCACACTGTTAGGAGAGTGTCTTTTCAATATGGTGAAAGTGTATTCAAGATGGCCGTCACATCAAGGCTCACACTGTAAGGAGAGTGTCTTCAATATGGTGACAGTGTATTCAAGATGGCCATCGCATCAAGGCTCACACTGTAAGGAGAGTGTCTTTTCAATATGGTGACAGTGTATTCAAGATGGCCGTCACATCAAGACTCACACTGTAAGGAGAGTGTCTTCAATATGGTGACAGTGTATTCAAGATGGCCATCGCATCAAGGCTCACACTGTAAGGAGAGTGTCTTTTCAATATGGTGACAGTGTATTCAAGATGGCCGTCACATCAAGGCTCACACTGTAAGGAGAGTGTCTTTTCAATATGTATTTAAGATGGTTGCCATACAGAAAACCTGCCAGCATATATGTACAGAAAGGCTGCACGTGTGCATATCCTCTGGCTACACGAAGTTAGAGGGAAGAATGAGTTACAGTCACAAGGAAGCAGCGCCCCTGAAAAAAACGAGTATTGACTTAATACCTAATGGTTCTTCTAATACCCTATATTTCAATGTAGGTCAACACAAACCTTTTAATAAAATGTTTTAAAGAAATGAGTAAGAATTCAATTTTTTTTTTAAATTGTTAATGTAAAGATTTATTTATTAGTAAAAACAAACTTTTAAAAGTTAAATGCTACTATTATGCCTGAAAAGTATTGATCAACAAGCTAAAAATATGTTAAATAAAAATAATCTTTCATTAAAGAAACCTAAATATTTTATTTCATGATTCTGAAAGAGCGTGCAACTGTCCAATTTGCTTCTAGTATTTAATTTGTTTCATTCTCTTGTTATCCTTTGCTGAAAGGTTTATGTAGGAAAGCTACAGGAGCAGCAAAGAACCTAGGTTCCAGCTGCTGATTGATGGCTGCATATATATATATATATATATATATATATATATATATTGTCTTTGGGTCACCCATGTGTTCAGTAGTGCATTGATGCTCCTTCAACAAATAATACCAAGAGAATGAAGCCAATTTGATGATAGAAGTAAACTGGAAAGTTGTTTAAAATTGTATGTTCTACCTAAATCATGAAAGAAAATGTTTGAGTTTCATGTCCCTTTAAGGCTCATAAATAAATAAAAAGGACTGTTTTGTATATAATTGTAAATGTTTTTCTGTGACATTAACATATATGCAAATAAAGTTATACTTCAGAGGTGGAGTTAGATCCTCTGGGGCGGGTGTTCTCAGTCCTGGGCTTGGCTGGATGTTTCCTCAGAGCATACAGTTTTGTGTTACATAACTAATGGCCAGATTAAGAGTTTTGCGGTAAGAGGGGTGCGGTACTAACTTGCACATTATTGTCACTGCTCACTTACCTACAGCGCTGGTATTACAGGTTTTTACAAACCCGGCGTTAAAAGGCAAGAAGTGAGCGTAGAGCAAAATTGTGCTCCGTACCGCACTCCAATACCAGCGCTGCTTAAGTGAGTGGTGAGCTGCTCGTACGTGCTTGTGCATGATTTCCCCATAGACATCAATGGGGAGAGCCGGCTGAGAAAAAGTCTAACACCTGCAAAAAAGCAGCGTAAAGCTCAGTAACGCAGCCCCCTTGATTCCTATGGGGAAATAAAATAAAAACACCCTAACATGAACCCCGAGTCTAAACACCCCTAATCTTACACTTATTAACCCCTAATCTGCCGCCACCGACACCTACATTATACTTATTAACCCCAAATTTGCCGCTCCCGACATCGCCGCCACTATAATAAACATATTAACCACTAATCCGCTGCACTCCCGCCTCGCAAACATTAGTTAAATATTATTAACCCCTAATCTGCTGTCCCTAACATCGCTGCCACCTACCTACATTTATTAACCCCTAATCTACCGCCCCCAACGCCGCCGCCACTATATTAAATTTATTAACCCCTAAATCTAAGTCTAACCCTAACACCCCCTAACTTAAATATAATTTAAATAAATCTAAATAAAACCTACTATTATCACCTAAATAATTCCTATTTAAAACTAAATACTTACCTATAAAATAAACCCTAAGCTAGCTACAATATAACTAATAGTTACATTGTAGCTATCTTAGGGTTTATTTTTATTTTACAGGCAAGTTTGTATTTATTTTAAATAGGTAGAATAGTTATTAAATAGTTATTAACTATTTAATAACTACCTAGCTAAAATAAATACAAATTTACCTGTAAAATAAAACCTAACCTAAGTTACACTAACACTACACTACAATTAAATAAATTACATAAATGAAATACAATTAAATAAAATTAGCTAAAAAAACAAACACTAAATTACAGAAAATAAAAAACAAATTACAAGATCTTTAAACTAATTACACCTAATCTAAGAGCCCTATCAAAATAAAAAAAGCCCCTACAAAATAAAAAAAAACCCTAGCCTAAACTAAACTATCAATAGCCCTTAAAAGGGCCTTTTGCGGGGCATTGCCCCAAATAAATCAGCTCTTTTACCTGTAAAAAAAATACACACAACCCCCCCAACAGTGAAACCCACCACCCACACAACCAACCCCCCAAATAAAACCCTAACTAAAAAAACCTAAGCTCCCCATTGCCCTGAAAAGGGCATTTGGATGGGTATTGCCCTTAAAAGGGCATTTAGCTCTATTGCTGCCCAAAGCCCTAACCTAAAAATAAAACCCACTCAATACACCATTAAAAAATCCTAACACTAACCCCAGAAGATTCACTTACCGGGAGAAGTCTTCATCCAAGCGGCAAGATGTCCTCAACGAAGTCGGCAGAAGTGGTCCTCCAGACGGGCAGAAGTGGTCCTCCAGATGGACAGAAGTCTTCATCCAGATGGCATCTTCTATCTTCATACATCCGGCCGCGGAGCATCCTCTTCTTTCGACGGACTAACGAATGAAGATGGTGTCCCTTAGAGTCCGATTGACTGATAGAATTCTATCAGCCAATTGGAATTAAGGTTGAAAAAATCCTATTGGCTGATTGGATCAGCCAATAGGATTGAACTTCAATCCTATTGGCTGATTGGATCAGCCAATAGGATTTTTTCAACCTTAATTTCGATTGGCTGATAGAATTCTATCAGCCAATCGGAATCTAAGACACGCCATCTTGGATGACGTCATTTAAAGGAACCTTCATTCGTTGTTAGTCCGTCGGAAGAAGAGGATGCTCCGCGCCGGATGTCTTGAAGATGGACCCGATCCGCGTCGGAAGGATGAAGATAGAAGATGCCATCTGGATGAAGACTTCTGCCCATCTGGAGGACCACTTCTGCCCGTCTGGAGGATCACTTCTGCCGGCTTTGTTGAGGACATCTTGCCGATTTGATGAAGCTTCTCCCATAAGTGTATCTTCGGGGGTTAGTGTTAGGATTTTTTAAGGGTGTATTGGGTGGGTTTTATTTTTAGGTTAGGCTTTGGGCAGCAATAGAGCTAAATGCCCTTTTAAGGGCAATGCCCATCCAAATGCCCTTTTCAGGGCAATGGGGAGCTTAGGTTTTTTTTTAGTTAGGCTTTTATGTGGGGGGTTAGTTGTGTGGGTGGTGGGTTTTACTGTTGGGGGGGTTGTTTGTATTTCTTTTTCAGGTAAAAGAGCTGATTTCTTTGGGGCAATGCCCTGCAAAATGCCGTTTTAAGGGCTATTGATAGTTTAGTTTAGGCTAGGGTTTATTATATTTTGAGTGGGCTTTTTTATTTTGATAGTGCTCTTAGATTAAGTGTAATTAGTTTAAAGATCTTGTAATTTGTTTTTTCTTTTCTGTAATTCAGTGTTTGTTTATTTTTGTAATTTAGCTAATTGTATTTAATTTAGGTAAGTTATTTAATTGTAGTGTAGTGTTAGGTGTTAGTGTAACTTAGGTTAGGTTTTATTTTAAAGGTAAATTTGTATTTATTTTAGTTAGGTAGTTATTAAATAGTTAATAACTATTTAATAACGATTCTACCTAGTTAAAATAAATACGAACTTGCCTGTAAAATAAAAATAAACCCTAAGCTAGCTACAATGTAAATATTAGTTTATTTTATAGGTAAGTATTTAGTTTTAAATAGCAATTATTTAGGTGATAATAGTAGGTTTTATTTAGATGTATTTAAATTGTATTTAAGTTAGGGGGTGTTAGGGTTAGAATTAGATTTAGGGGTTAATACATTTAATATAGTTGCGGCGACGTTGGGGGCGGCAGATTAGAGGTTAATAAATGTAGGTAAGTGGCGGCGATGTTAGGGACAGTACATTAGGGGTTAATAATATTTAACTAGTGTTTGCGAGGCGGGAGTACGGCGGTTTAGGGGTTAATATGTTTATTATAGTGGCGGCGATGTCCAGAGCGACAGATTTTTATTTTAGTGTTTGCGATGCGGGAGGGCCTTGGTTTAGGGGTTAATAGGTAGTTTATGGGTGTTAGTGTACTTTTTAGTACTTTAGTTATGATTTTTATGCTACGGCTTTGTAGTGTAAAACTCATAATTACTGACTTTAAAATGCGGTACTAATCTTGACGGTATAGGGTGTACCGCTCACTTTTTGGCCTTCCAGGACAAGCTCGTAATACTGGCGCTATGTGAGTCCTATTGAAAAAAAGACTATACGCAAATTGCGTAAGTTGATTTGCGGTAAGGCCAAAAAAGTGTGCGGTGTCCCTAAATCTGCAAGACTCGTAATACCAGCGGTAGTAAAAAAGTAGCGTTATGAGGCTGCAAGACTCGTAATATAACTGTAAGTATTTAACCCTTGTTTATATTAAAGGAACATTCTAATTTACAAATAATATGCTCTAATTTATTTGGGAGTGTATATTTTGCGTTACTCACCTGACCCTAGCTGCTAGATTGCAAGTTAAGCAGAATCAATAATGTGTGGTGAGTTACACAATCAGCTATTAGAAGTTCTTACTTAAAATTAATTTTGAAAGATGTGAAATGTTTAAAGGGACATAATACTCATATGCTAAATCACTTGAAACTAATGCAGTATAACTGTAAAAACTGACAGGAAAATATCACCTGAGCATCTCTATGTAAAAAAAGAAGATATTTTACCTCACAATTTCCTCAGCTCAGCAGAGTAAGTTCTGTGTAAAAAGTTATACTCAGCTGCTGCCCAACTGCAGGTAAAAAAATAATTTAAAAAATGAAGAAATGAACAGCAGCCAATCAGCATCAGCAGTGCTGAGGTCATGGACTCTATTACTGTGATCTCATGAGATTTCATAGTAAACTTCTTTAAACTGAATAGGGAAATAACATGAGAGTGCAAGAGGCTCAATCCTTCCGCTGTCCCGGGACAGACATACTGATTTGCTGCTTAGAAGTCCTTTACAATGGGATGTGGCTACTGTGGAACTTTTGAGGTAAAATATCTTTCTTTTTTACATAGAGATGTTCAGGTGATATTTTCTAGTCAGCTTTTTACAGCTATGCTGCATTACTTTCAAGTGTTTCAACATTTGGGTATCATGTCCCTTTAACCAAAGCATTTTTAATGCCCCAATCATAAACAGAGTGCCCTGCACTTTCAATAGGAAGTGGTATTAGTGAGCTCATTGCGTTCACACTGTTGGGTACCGGTTTCACATTAAGTGCTTTAGACAAACAGGTACCTCTTATCACTTGCTATTTGTGGTGTATAGCAAAGAACTTAAAGGGAAATGAAACCCAAAATGTTTGTTTCATGATTTATATTGAGCTTGTGATTTTTAAAAACTTGTCAATAAACCTCTATTATCATATGTGCTTCATTCTATTTGTATCCTTTATTGAAGGCGCAGCTACATACTACTAGGAGCTAGCTGGGCACATCTGGGGAATCATTGATAAGAGTAAAGCTTGTAGTTCCAGTACTAGACTTTAGGGGTTAAACACAGTTAACTAAGGGTCACTAATGACATGTGCTAACAAATTAGAATGCCCCTTTAATGAGAACATTCTCCTTACTGTACTTTTAACTTAATTGTGATTAATCATTAAAGGAAAAGTCAGAATTAAACTGTTGTGCTTCTGATAGAGCATGCAATTGCCAAAAATTGCCAAATTAACTTCTATTATCAAATTTAGACCTAGAACTCCGATTAGCACAGGCAGTGGGATTTGCTGCTAGACCTCCTATTAGCGCAGGCAGTGGGATCCGCTGCTAGACCTCCTATTAGCGCAGCCTCTTTGATCTGCTGCTAGACCTCCTATTAGCGCAGGCTCTTGGATCCGCTGCTAGACCTCCTATTAGCGCAGGCTCTTGGATCCGCTGCTAGACCTCCTATTAGCGCAGGCTCTTGGATCCGCTGCTAGACCTCCTATTAGCGCAGGCTCTTGGATCCGCTGCTAGACTTCCTATTAGCGCAGGCTCTTGGATCCAATGCTAGACCTTCTATTAGCGCAGACTCTTGGATCCGCTGCTAGACCTCCTATTAGCGCAGGCTCTTGGATCCAATGCTAGACCTTTTATTAGTGCAGACTCTTGGATCCGCTGCTAGACCTCCTATTAGCGCAGACTCTTGGATCCGATGCTAGACCTCCTATTAGCACAGGTTCTTGCATCCGCTGCTAGACCTCCTATTAGCGCAGGCATTGGGATCTGCTGCTAGACCTCTTATTAGCGCAGGCTCTTGGATCCGCTGCTAGACTTCCTATTAGCGCAGGCTCTTGGATCCACTGCTAGACCTCCTATTAGCGCAGGCTCTTGGATCCGCTGCTAAACCTCCTATTAGTGCAGGCTCTTGGATCCGCTGCTAAACCTCCTATTAGTGCAGGCTCTTGGATCCGCTGCTAAACCTCCTATTAGTGCAGGCTCTTGGATCCGCTGCTAGACATCCTATTAGCGCAGGCTCTTGGATCCGCTGCTAGACTTAATATTAGCGCAGGCTCTTGGATCCGCTGCTAAACCTCCTATTAGTGCAGGCTCTTGGATCCGCTGCTAGACATCCTATTAGCGCAGGCTCTTGGATCCGCTGCTAGACATCCTATTAGCGCAGGCTCTTGGATCCGCTGCTAGACCTCCTATTAGCGCAGGCTCTTGGATCCACTGCTAGACCTCCTATTAGCGCAGGCTCTTGGATCCGCTGCTAAACCTCCTATTAGCGCAGGCTCTTGGATCCACTGCTAGACCTCCTATTAGTGCAGGCTCTTGGATCCGCTGCTAAACCTCCTATTACTGCAGGCTCTTGGATCCACTGCTAGACCTCCTATTAGTGCAGGCTCTTGGATCCGCTGCTAGACCTCCTATTAGTGCAGGCTCTTGGATCCACTGCTAGACCTCCTATTAGCGCAGGCTCTTGGATCCGCTGCTAAACCTCCTATTAGCGCAGGCTCTTGGATCCGCTGCTAGACATCCTATTAGTGCAGGCTCTTGGATCCGCTGCTAAACCTCCTATTAGTGCAAGCTCTTTGATCTGTTCCTAGACCTCCTATTAGCTCAGGCTCTTGGATCCAATGCTAGACCTCCTATTAGCGCAGGCTCTTGGATCTGCTGATCTGACCTTCTATTAGCGCAGGCTCTTGGATCCGCTGCTAGACCTCCTATTAGCACAGGCAGTGGGATCTGCTGCAAGACCTCCTATTAGCGCAGGTTCTTGGATCCAATGCTAGACCTCCTATTAGCACAGGCTCTTGGATCCAATGCTAGACCTCCTATTAGCGCAGGCTCTTGGATCTGCTGCTAGACCTCCTATTAGCGCAAGCTGTTGGATCCAATGCTAGACCTCCTATTACTGCAGGCAGTAGGATCCACTGCTAGACCTCCTATTAGCGCAGGCACTTGAATCCAATGCTAGACCTCCTATTAGCGCAGGCTCTTGGATCCGCTGCTAGACCTCCTATTAACGCAGGCAGTGGGATCCGCTGCTAGACCTCCTATTAGTGCAGGTTCTTGGATCCAATGCTAGACCTCTTATTAGCGCAGGCTCTTGGATCCGCTGCTAGACCTCCTATTAGCGCAGGCATTGGGATCTGCTGCTAGACCTCCTATTAGCACAGGCAGTGGGATCTGCTGCTAGACCTCCTATTAGCGCAGGCTCTTGGATCCGCTGCTAAACCTCCTATTAACACAGGCTCTTGGATCCACTGCTAGACCTCCTATTAGCGCAGGTTCTTTGATCTGTCGCTAGACCTCCTATTAGCAAAGGCTTTTGGATCTGCTGCTAGACCTCCTATTAGCGCAAGGCTCTTGGATACAATGCTAGACCTCCTATTAGCGCAGGCAGTGGGATTCGCTGCTAGACCTCCTATTAGCACAGGCTCTTGGATCCAATGCTAGACCTCCTATTAGCGCAGGCTCTTGGATCCGCTGCTAGACCTCCTATTAGCACAGGCAGTGGGATCCGCTGCTAAACCTCCTATTAGTGCAGGCACTTGGATCCGCAGCTAGACCTCCTATTAGCGCAGGCTCTTGGATCCGCTGCTAAACCTCCTATTAGTGCAGGCTCTTGGATCTGCTGCTAGAACTCCTATTAGCGCAGGCTCTTGGATCCGCTGCTAGGCCTCCTATTAGCGCAGGCTTTTGGATCCGCTGCTAGACCTCCTATTAACACAGGCAGTGGGATCTGCTGCTAAACCTCCTATTAGTGAAGGCTCAGGGACTCGCTTCTATACCTCCTATTAGTGCGAGCCCTGGGATCAGCTGCTAAACCTCCTATTAGCGCAGGCGCTGGGATCCGCTGCTAAACCTCATATTAGCGCATGCCCTGGGATCCGCTGCTAAATCTCCTATTAGCACAGGCAGTGGGATACGCTGCTAAACCTCGTATTAGCGTAGGCAGTGGGATCCGCTGCTAAACCTCCTATTAGTGCAGGCACTTGGATCCACTGCTAGACCTCCTATTAGCGCAGGCTCTTGGATCCGCTGCTAAACCTCCTAATAGTTCAGGCTCTTGGATCCGCTGCTAGACCTCCTATTAGCGCAGGCTCTTGGATCCAATATTAAACCTCCTATTAGCGCAGGCTCTGGGATCTGCTGCTTGACCTCCTATTAGCACAGGCAGTGGGATCTGCTGCTAGACCTCCTATTAGCGCAGACAGTGGGATCCGCTGCTAAACCTCCTATTAGCACAGGCTCTTGGATCCGCTGCTAAACCTCCTATTAGTGCATGCCCTGGGATCCGCTGCTAAATCTCCTATTAGCGCAGGCTCTGGGGTCTGCTGCTAAACCTATTAGTGCAGGCTCTGGGATCCGCTGCTAAACCTCCTATTAGCGCAGGCTCTTGGATCCGCTGCTAGACCTCCTATTAGCGCAGGCTCTTGGATCCGCTGCTAGACCTCCTATTAGCAGAGGCTTTGGGATCTGCTGCTAGACCTCCTATTAGCGCTGGCAGTGGGATCTGCTGCTAAACCTCCTAATAACGCAGGCTCTTGGATCTGCTGCTAGACCTCCTATTAGCGCAGGCAGTGGGATCCGCTGCTAAACCTCCTAATAACGCAGGCTCTTGGATCTGCTGCTAGACCTCCTATTAGCACAGGCAGTGGGATCTGCTGCTAGACCTCCTATTAGCGCAGGCAGTGGGATCTGCTGCTAGACCTCCTATTAGCGCAGGCAGTGGGATCCGCTGCTAAACCTCCTATTAGCACAGGCTCTTGGATCCGCTGCTAAACCTCCTATTAGTGCAGGCTCTTGGATCTGCTGCTAGACCTCCTATTAGCGCAGGCTCTTGGATCCGCTGCTAGGCCTCCTATTAGCGCAAGCTCTTGGATCTGCCGCTAGACCTCCTATTAGCACAGGCAGTGGGATCTGCTGCTAAACCTCCTATTAGTAAAGGCTCAGGGACCCGCTGCTAAACCTCCTATTAGTGCGAGCCCTGGGATCCGCTGCTAAACCTCCTATTAGCGCAGGTGCTGGGATCCGCTGCTAAACCTCATATTAGCGCATGCCCTGGGATCCGCTGCTAAATTTCCTATTAGCGCAGGCTCTGGGGTCCGCTGCTAAACCTATTAGTGCAGGCTCTTGGATCCGCTGCTAAACCTCCTATTAGCGCAGGCTCTTGGATCCGCTGCTAGACCTCCTATTAGCGCAGGCTCTTGGATCCAATGCTAGACCTCCTATTAGCGCAGGCTCTTGGATCCGCTGCTAGACCTCCTATTAGCGCAGGCTCTTGGATCCGCTGCTAGACCTCCTATTAGCAGAGGCTTTGGGATCTGCTGCTAGACCTCCTATTAGCACAGGCAGTGAGATCTGCTGCTAAACCTCCTAATAACGCAGGCTCTTGGATCCGCTGCTAGACCTCCCATTAGCGCAGGCAGTGGGATCCGCTGCTAAACCTCCTATTAGCGCAGGCTCTTGGATCCGTTGCTAAACCTCCTATTAGTGCAGGCTGGTGGATCCGCTGCTAGACCTTCTATTAGCGCAGGCAGTGGGATCCACTGCTAGACCTCGTATTAGTGCAGGCTCTTGGATCCGCTGCTAGACCTCCTATTAGCACAGGCAGTGGGATCTGCTGCTAGACCTCCTATTAGTGCAGGCAGTGGGATCTGCTGCTAGACCTCCTATTAGCGCAGGCAGTTGATTCGCTGCTAAACCTCCTATTAGCGCAGGCTCTTGGATCCGCTGCTAGACCTCCTATTAGCACAGGCAGTGGGATCTGCTGCTTAACCTCCTATTAGTGCAGGCTCTGGGATCCGCTGTTAAACCTCCTATTAGTGCGAGCCCTGGGATCCGCTGCTAGACCTCCTATTAGCACAGGCAGTGGGATCTGCTGCTAGACCTCCTATTAGCGCAGGCAGTGGGATCTGCTGCTAAACCTCCTATTAGCGCAGGCTCTTGGATCCGCTGCTAGACCTCCTATTAGCACAGGCAGTGGGATCTGCTGCTTAACCTCCTATTAGTGCAGGCTCTGGGATCTGCTGCTAAACCTCCTATTAGTGCAGGCTCTGGGATACGCTGCTAAACCTCCTATTAGTGCGAGCCCTGTGATCCGCTGCTAAGCCTCCTATTAGCGCAGGCTCTGGGATCCGCTGCTAAACTTTCTAATAGCGCATGCCCTGTGATCCGCTGCTAAACCTCCTATTAGTGCATGCCCTGGGATCTGCTGCTAAACCTCCTATTAGCACAGGCAGTGGGATCTGCTGCTAAACCTCCTATTTGCGCAGGCCCTTGGATCCGTTGCTAAACCTCCTATTAGCACAGGCCCTTGGATCCGCTGCTAAACCTCCTATTAGCGCAGGCCCTTGGATCCGCTGCTAAACCTCCTATTAGCACAGGCAGTGGGATCTGCTGCTAAACCTCCTGTAGCGGAGAGCAATATTAAAATACTCCCAATAACCGGACGAAACACAGTTTGGGAGTCAATAACTCACGACCCAGCCAGTTTTCAGGTTTAAAACAGAATGAACTTTATTAAAAAGGCTATGCCTAGTATTTATGCAGGTCTGACCTCCCAGATGGGGGGTTGAAAAGAATGTTGTAGATTAGATGGATGGAACACGCCTTTTGACATGATACAATAGAATACCTTGCTCAAGCTGATAACAACTTAACCACAGGACACACACTTGGCTCTTCTTATCACTAAGGCGTCGTCTCTCTAGATGTGATTGAACAATGGAATGGTAATCACTAGCTTTAATGAAAGTACACAATAGCTGAGACTAGTAACCTTGTCGTTCAAGAATAGTCTTCTTAAAGCTAAACACATTTAACTCCTTCAGTACTGCCAGAAGGGTCTGTCACATCTACATAGCACACAATACAGCCTATAGACAACCTTTCTTACATTATAGTCCAGAAGTGGCTAGGTTTGCCACAATGCTCCCCCAGAACCAAGCCGGCATACACAGTCTGATCCCAACGGATCGGCTTGGGGATGTCCGGGGAAGCACTCACAGATCACTTTTCAAGTTCAGTTTGTCTGGACAACCCGTCGGCGTTACCGTTTTGTTTCCCTGGGCGGTAATGGATGGTAAAGTCGAAGGGCTGCAGCGCCAAACTCCAGCGCAGCAGCCTGGCATTGTCCCCGGCCACACGGTTCAGCCACACCAACGGGTTGTGATCTGTGAGTAAGGAAAAAGGTTGTCCATACAGGTACGGCTGCAACTTTTTGAGGGCCCACACCACGGCCAGGCATTCTTTTTCGATGGCGGCGTAGCTTACTTCACGGGGCAACAACTTTCGGCTCAAGTAAGCTACGGGGTGTTCTCCGCCATCTGCTCCAACTTGGCTCAGCACTGCCCCCACTCCAAACATCGAAGCGTCTGTGTGAACAAGAAATCTTTTAGTTGGATCGGGTGCAGCAAGTACAGGCGCATTAGTTAGAGCCGTCTTTAGTTGTTGGAATGCCTGCTCACACTCTGGGGCCCAAGTAACTTGTCGGGGAAGGTTCTTACGTGTCAAGTCAGTCAGGGGTTTGGCTAGGGCACTATAATTGGGCACGAACTTTCTGTAGTACCCCGCCGTGCCTAAAAATGCCAGTACTTGGGTCTTGGTCCTAGGGGTGGGCCACTTAGCAACAGCTTCAATTTTGGCCGGTTCGGGTTTCTGGTGCCCGCTCCCCACCCGGTGGCCTAAATACTGCACTTCTGCCATCCCGATATGGCATTTACTAGGTTTCAGGGTCAGCCCTGCCTCCCCTATACGGTCAATAACTGCTCCTATATGCTGTAGGTGTTCTGCCCAGTTCTGGCTATATATGGCAATATCGTCCAGGTATGCGCAGGCATACTCCTGGAACCCGTCCAGTAGCCGATCTACCATCCTTTGAAAGGTCGCCGGAGCGTTCTTCATCCCGAAAGGCATGACCCGAAATTGGTATAGGCCAAACGGGGTGACAAACGCTGACTTGGGGACAGCGTCATCGGCTAGCGGGATTTGCCAGTATCCCTTGCATAAGTCTATGGTCGTAAGATACTGTCCCCTAGCCATTTTATCCAGCAACTCGTCTATCCGGGGCATCGGATAGGCATCAGACACCGTTTTGTCATTTAGCCTCCGGTAGTCAACACAGAAGCGTGTGGTGCCGTCTTTCTTGGGTACCAACACTACCGGGGATGCCCAGGGGCTGTCGGAAGGTTCGATAACCCCTAGTTGCAACATCTCGTCAATTTCTGCCTTCATGTGTGCCTTGACTGCTTCAGGGACACGATACGGGGTCTGCCGCATAGGTAGCTGCCCCGGGGTTTCAACTCGGTGAGTGGCCAGCGGGGTGTACCCAGGTAAGTGGGAGAAGATAGCCCCTTTAGCTACTATCAACTCCTGTACCTGGGCACGCTCCGAAGGGCTTAGCCGCTCCCCCAGCTGAACGCCCCTGGAGGGCTCTATCTGGTCCTCTGATTCTAATAGGTCAGGGAGAGGCAGATTCTCCTGATCCTCAGAGGCCGAGGCGCATATTGCCGCCACGTCCTCCATCCTCTCATGGTAGGGTTTGAGCATGTTCACATGAAGCATGCGTCGCTTCCCTACCCCTGAGCAGGGGCCAATCACATAGGTAGTGTCGCATCGCTGCTCTACGACCTGGTATGGGCCTTGCCAGACGGCCTGCAGCTTGTCGGTGCGTACAGGTTTTAAAATTAAAACTTTCTGCCCCACTTGAAAGCTGCGATCCCTGGCTCCCCTATCGTACCAGCGGCGCTGGCGTTGTTGAGCCGCCTGGAGGTTGGTACGTACAGCCTGGGTTAATGCCTCCAGTCGGTCCCTGAACTCCAGCACGTAAGATACAATGGGTTTACCATCGGGGCTACTCTCTCGCTCCCAATGCTCCCTAATGAGGTTTAATGGCCCCCGCACCCTTCTCCCAAATAGCAATTCGAAGGGGGAAAAACCTGTCGACTCTTGGGGTACCTCCCTATATGCGAAAAGCAGATGGGGTAGGTAGCGCTCCCAGTCCTTATGAGTCTCGCCAAATGTACGGAGCATCTGTTTTAAAGTCCCATTAAATCTCTCACATAACCCATTGGACTGGGGATGGTAGGCTGAGTTAATTATGGGTCTAACACCACATACCCTCCAAAGTTGTTGGGTCACCTCTGCGGTAAACTGGGTTCCCCTATCTGATATTATCTCCTGGGGGAACCCTACCCGGGAAAATATTTTTATTAAGGCTTCAGCTACCGTCTCTGCATGGATGTTGGAGAGCGCAATGGCCTCGGGGTACCTAGTGGCATAGTCCACTACGGTTAAAATGTACCTCTTCCCGGAGGGACTGGGCTTGGGTAGAGGCCCTACGATATCTACTGTTACCCTGCTAAAGGGTTCCTCAATAATGGGTAACGGGCATAATTTAGCCTTAGGGCGGTCACCTCGTTTGCCTACTCGTTGGCACACGTCACAGGAGGTGCAATATTGCCGTACATCTTTAGAGATCCCAGGCCAGAAAAAGGCGTGGGTCAATCTGTAGCGGGTGCGAGTCATTCCCAGGTGGCCTGACAGGGGAATGTCATGAGCTATCCTGAGCAGTTCCTGCCTATACTTCTGGGGTACTACCAGTTGCTTAGTGGTCACGGTGACTGCGCTGCCTACCCCCCGTTCGGCTATGCGGTACAATAACCCTTTCTCCCAGACGTACCGTTCCCCTTCTAACCCAGCCTGATCGGTGTTCCCTTTATCCCGGTATGCCTGCAGCGTGGGGTCAGCTTTCACCTCCGCCTCAAATTGGGTGGGGGTATCCCAAGTCATATGTGTCAAGGGGGTGTCATGGTCTCTTACCTGAGCCTCGTGGTGAGCTGGTGGGGCCGTAGTGCGTGCCTGCTGCCGGGTGGTTACTGGGTGGACCTCCTGATGTGGAGCCTGAGGTACAAAAGCAGAGGTCATCTGACCCAGGTCATTCCCCAGTACAACATCCGCTGGTAGGTTTTGCATTAAGCCCACTTCTACCATGCCCTCCCCTGCACCCCAATCCAAATGAATCTTAGCAGTGGGCAATCGGTATACTGCTCCCCCTGCCACTCGTACTGCCACGGATCCGCCCGTGTGTGCTGTATCTGGCACCAAATGGGGAGCTATCAGGGTTAAAGTAGCTCCCGAATCCCGAAGTCCCTGGACCTCCTTCCCCTCCACGGTCACCAGCTGACGGTGATGTTGCCGGTTATCGGTGGCTCAGACCGACATCACCTCATGCAGAATTCCCAGGGGTTCCCCGGCTGGGGTGCTCAACCCCTCATGAGCGGCTGGCTCCGTTTGGTAATGGTGAGCAGCCGCCCTTGGGGCCAGGTTCTGTCTGACCTGGTTCCAAGCTTGTCTGCTCCGATTTTGGGTGCACTCACGTGCCATATGTCCCCACTGCTTGCAGGTGTGGCATTGTATATTCGCCCGTCCATTGTATCGTGAGGGGGGTGGTGGATTCCCTGGGGCTGGACGAAACGGTGCCGCTGTGGGGTTGTTAGACTGTAGAGGACTGGGCTGTCCTGTGGGTCGAGTGTACGTCTTAGGTAGTAGTCCATGGTGCCTCCTGGCGTCAAAATGCTGGTCTGC
The DNA here is from genome assembly GCF_027579735.1 of Bombina bombina. NCBI lineage: Eukaryota > Metazoa > Chordata > Amphibia > Anura > Bombinatoridae > Bombina > Bombina bombina. Next base: position 170,764,934 of record NC_069508.1, read on the forward strand.
TAATCTGGCTGCTTCGGTTAACGTGAGGGGTTTTCGATCTCTCACCCATTCTTGGGCTTCTGGGGACAAGCCGTTAAAGAATTGCTCCAACAGCATCAGTTGTCGCAATTCTTCCATGGTGGTAGCTTGGCTGGCCTGTATCCACCCCTGAGATGCTTGATCCAGCTTGTGGGCCCACTCTGCATGGGAATCTCTTTCTGGCTTGCGCAGGCCTCTAAACTTGCGCCGGTATGCCTCTGGGGTAATGGCATATCTTTCCAAGATTGCGCTCTTCACTTTAGCGTAATCCTTGCTGTCCTCCCTGGGTACAGCGCGTTCCGCTTCCGCTGCCCTACCGGCTAGCTTGCCTGCTAGCACCGGCACCCATACGGACTGCTCCAACTCATGTAACTCGCACAGTCTCTCAAAATCCTGTAAATACCCATCGATCTCATCCTTCTCCTCACAAAACATTTTAAAGGCATGGTATGGGATTTTGGGTCTTACTGGGTTACTGAGTGCTTCCGAAATGGATTCTGCTCGGGAGGATGCATTCCGCGGACTGTGTGCCATCACGTACTCCTGCACATCTGCCATTACCACGGATAGCATGTCCCGTGGTACAGGTTGGGGTAAAAATTCCAGCCTGGTCCTCATTTCCCTCTGGTATAGGGTCTCCTCCATGGCTGCCGGAGGCGTAGCGCTGCGAGCTCTGTCTCCCTCCATCAGCTCTGCAATTAATATAGCCTTGGGTTTGCTGCTGGCTATCTTTCCCCTGGCTTCTAGCAGTTCCTTTAACGTTTGTCTCTTTAGCTTAGAATAATCCGTCTCCATTCACTTCGGTAGTCGGTTCTTTCACTGTATTCTGCTTGCCATTCCCTTTTCTTATTCGGCAGTTACAATTGCACGAATTGCGCTTTTCGGCTGTAAGGTCTGATCCCAATGCTTGCCACCAATTGTAGCGGAGAGCAATATTAAAATACTCCCAATAACCGGACGAAACACAGTTTGGGAGTCAATAACTCACAACCTCCTATTAGCGCAGGCTCTGGGATCTGCTGCTTGACCTCCTATTAGCACAGGCAGTGGGATCTGCTGCTAGACCTCCTATTAGCGCAGACAGTGGGATCCGCTGCTAAACCTCCTATTAGCACAGGCTCTTGGATCCGCTGCTAAACCTCCTATTAGTGCATGCCCTGGGATCCGCTGCTAAATCTCCTATTAGCGCAGGCTCTGGGGTCTGCTGCTAAACCTATTAGTGCAGGCTCTGGGATCCGCTGCTAAACCTCCTATTAGCGCAGGCTCTTGGATCCGCTGCTAGACCTCCTATTAGCGCAGGCTCTTGGATCCGCTGCTAGACCTCCTATTAGCAGAGGCTTTGGGATCTGCTGCTAGACCTCCTATTAGCGCTGGCAGTGGGATCTGCTGCTAAACCTCCTAATAACGCAGGCTCTTGGATCTGCTGCTAGACCTCCTATTAGCGCAGGCAGTGGGATCCGCTGCTAAACCTCCTAATAACGCAGGTTCTTGGATCTGCTGCTAGACCTCCTATTAGCACAGGCAGTGGGATCTGCTGCTAGACCTCCTATTAGCGCAGGCAGTGGGATCTGCTGCTAGACCTCCTATTAGCGCAGGCAGTGGGATCCGCTGCTAAACCTCCTATTAGCACAGGCTCTTGGATCCGCTGCTAAACCTCCTATTAGTGCAGGCTCTTGGATCTGCTGCTAGACCTCCTATTAGCGCAGGCTCTTGGATCCGCTGCTAGGCCTCCTATTAGCGCAAGCTCTTGGATCTGCCGCTAGACCTCCTATTAGCACAGGCAGTGGGATCTGCTGCTAAACCTCCTATTAGTAAAGGCTCAGGGACCCGCTGCTAAACCTCCTATTAGTGCGAGCCCTGGGATCCGCTGCTAAACCTCCTATTAGCGCAGGTGCTGGGATCCGCTGCTAAACCTCATATTAGCGCATGCCCTGGGATCCGCTGCTAAATTTCCTATTAGCGCAGGCTCTGGGGTCCGCTGCTAAACCTATTAGTGCAGGCTCTTGGATCCGCTGCTAAACCTCCTATTAGCGCAGGCTCTTGGATCCGCTGCTAGACCTCCTATTAGCGCAGGCTCTTGGATCCAATGCTAGACCTCCTATTAGCGCAGGCTCTTGGATCCGCTGCTAGACCTCCTATTAGCGCAGGCTCTTGGATCCGCTGCTAGACCTCCTATTAGCAGAGGCTTTGGGATCTGCTGCTAGACCTCCTATTAGCACAGGCAGTGAGATCTGCTGCTAAACCTCCTAATAACGCAGGCTCTTGGATCCGCTGCTAGACCTCCCATTAGCGCAGGCAGTGGGATCCGCTGCTAAACCTCCTATTAGCGCAGGCTCTTGGATCCGTTGCTAAACCTCCTATTAGTGCAGGCTGGTGGATCCGCTGCTAGACCTTCTATTAGCGCAGGCAGTGGGATCCACTGCTAGACCTCGTATTAGTGCAGGCTCTTGGATCCGCTGCTAGACCTCCTATTAGCACAGGCAGTGGGATCTGCTGCTAGACCTCCTATTAGTGCAGGCAGTGGGATCTGCTGCTAGACCTCCTATTAGCGCAGGCAGTTGATTCGCTGCTAAACCTCCTATTAGCGCAGGCTCTTGGATCCGCTGCTAGACCTCCTATTAGCACAGGCAGTGGGATCTGCTGCTTAACCTCCTATTAGTGCAGGCTCTGGGATCCGCTGTTAAACCTCCTATTAGTGCGAGCCCTGGGATCCGCTGCTAGACCTCCTATTAGCACAGGCAGTGGGATCTGCTGCTAGACCTCCTATTAGCGCAGGCAGTGGGATCTGCTGCTAAACCTCCTATTAGCGCAGGCTCTTGGATCCGCTGCTAGACCTCCTATTAGCACAGGCAGTGGGATCTGCTGCTTAACCTCCTATTAGTGCAGGCTCTGGGATCTGCTGCTAAACCTCCTATTAGTGCAGGCTCTGGGATACGCTGCTAAACCTCCTATTAGTGCGAGCCCTGTGATCCGCTGCTAAGCCTCCTATTAGCGCAGGCTCTGGGATCCGCTGCTAAACTTTCTAATAGCGCATGCCCTGTGATCCGCTGCTAAACCTCCTATTAGTGCATGCCCTGGGATCTGCTGCTAAACCTCCTATTAGCACAGGCAGTGGGATCTGCTGCTAAACCTCCTATTTGCGCAGGCCCTTGGATCCGTTGCTAAACCTCCTATTAGCACAGGCCCTTGGATCCGCTGCTAAACCTCCTATTAGCGCAGGCCCTTGGATCCGCTGCTAAACCTCCTATTAGCACAGGCAGTGGGATCTGCTGCTAAACCTCCTGTAGCGGAGAGCAATATTAAAATACTCCCAATAACCGGACGAAACACAGTTTGGGAGTCAATAACTCACGACCCAGCCAGTTTTCAGGTTTAAAACAGAATGAACTTTATTAAAAAGGCTATGCCTAGTATTTATGCAGGTCTGACCTCCCAGATGGGGGGTTGAAAAGAATGTTGTAGATTAGATGGATGGAACACGCCTTTTGACATGATACAATAGAATACCTTGCTCAAGCTGATAACAACTTAACCACAGGACACACACTTGGCTCTTCTTATCACTAAGGCGTCGTCTCTCTAGATGTGATTGAACAATGGAATGGTAATCACTAGCTTTAATGAAAGTACACAATAGCTGAGACTAGTAACCTTGTCGTTCAAGAATAGTCTTCTTAAAGCTAAACACATTTAACTCCTTCAGTACTGCCAGAAGGGTCTGTCACATCTACATAGCACACAATACAGCCTATAGACAACCTTTCTTACATTATAGTCCAGAAGTGGCTAGGTTTGCCACACCTCCTATTTGCGCAGGCTCTTGGATCCGCTGCTAAACCTCCTATTATTGCAGACTCTTGGATCCCCTGCTAAACCTCCTATTAGCGCAGACTCTTGGATCCGCTGCTAGACCTCTTATTAGTGCGAACTCTGGGATCGGTGGAGAAGGGTCAGGATTGGCTGCTCCCCCATGTGCTACAGGTAATACTTTTCACCTGCAGCAAAGAAACATTTACATTTCTTTTATGGAAAATTAATGTAAATGTTACAGAATATTCAGTATACCTTTAGCTCAGCAACCAAATATTCGGAAAAACTAATTTTTCAGAATATTTGTTACAAATAATTTATCCAAAACAAATTATTCACTGCTGCACAAGTCTAATGAACACATCTGTGAGCCAATGAGAAGAGTTACCTGTGTGTAGCCACCAATCAGCTGCTAGCTCCCAGTAGTGCATTGCTGCTTCTGAGCCTACCTAGATATGCTTTTCAACAAAGAATTCCAAGAAAAAAAAGTAAATTCGATAACAGAAGTAAATTGGAACGTTGTTTAAAAGTTCATGCTCTGTCTGAATCATGAAAGTTTAATCTGACTACTGCCCCTTTAAGCTGATAATATATATATCTACACACATACACCTCCTATTAGCGCGAGCCCTAGGATCCGCTGCTAAACCTCTTATTATATAAAAAATAACATATAAATTATATACATATTTAACATATTTTAAACAGAATAAACTTTTAATACAGTTTAAATGAGTTAAAACTTATTTTTTCCTACTATGTTATGATGGTTTGTAATATGTGTATGAATTCAGTGCACAGATGGAATTATAACCATGTGTTGCTAGTACTTTATTACTTATAGTCCCTATTTTTATAGCACATAAATAATTCTCGCTTTATAGTAGGGCTCTTTCGCTTTTAACCCGTTTTGTTTTCAGAACAATGTATTGCAGATCTCTATGACAATGGAAAGGTCAGCGATGAATATTTATTCACAGTTTTAGCTTATTGGATTTATAAAGAATAGAAATATATACTATAAAATAAAAAGTATCTGTATTTTGCAGACAGACATTTCTTATATACAGCCTGTAGATTTGCCTTGACACAAGTTGTAATTTTATGTTTAATTATGAGTTGAAAAACTTATATCAGAATTAAGAGCCAGATTTTTGGAAGCAAGATAAAAGGTGATATTATTCTAAACAAGTTATTAGCCAGAAGAGTCTTTGGTTCCGTTGCAGATGTTAAACACATAGGGCTATATTCCATAAGACTCACCTCGCAGGTGAAATTCTCTAAAAAAAAGATCAGTCAATACAAGGTGCTTATGGGATTCTTTAAAGTCAGTTTTTTCCTTGATAGCAGTGCTTCTTGCTATGGGCCGTAAAGTAGATTTCTGTATGCAAGGCACATGCATAATATTTATTAAGTATTTTAAAATGTAAATTAGCATTAATCCATAAAATACTTTTTAAATTTACCGGAAGTAATCATATTTAATGTAATAAAACGATACAACTTGTATTTGATGTATAATCTAATTTCCAAAAACAAAGTTGAAATTGTAATCAAGAGGTAAAATTCTAAAAATTTCTTCTCTTTCTCTTGTAAAATGAGTCTTGTGGTTTTGGTGAGACCTCCTAACTGTCCCTATTTAAGAGGGACAGTCTCTTATTCTGAGCTCTGTCTCGCTGTTCATCTGAGACATATGTCCTGAATTGCAGAATTTCCTTTAGCTTAGTTTACAGTCTGCCCATATATACGACCACCACCTGTTCAGACACTCACATGATCCCAAATCATGCCCATAAAATGACAACACCTTCCTCAACCTACTGAGCCCCTAATAACTAAACATAAATGTTAGGAGGTATGCGAGTGGGCTGAACAGGGGCGTTCTGTGTTAATATGACATTTTCTAAGTATGTTACATCTGTGGGTCCAACTGTTTTTCCTCACAGAATGTAAGCTGGAGATTGTTTTAGAATATGCAATGTGCTTATTAAAGTAAAGTAAAAGACCTGAATACAAAACTAGAAACCAATGCAAAACAAAGAACTCTGAAAACAGTGTAATATGATTTGTATTTGCTTAAAGTATTCTGCATTCCAGAGAGCATCATTACTTTTTATGGGAGGCAGTCTGCAACTTACTGAAACATCCAGTTTCAGAGAAGTCTTTGAGGCTTGCCCATGGACAGGCTGGTGTGAATTTTTTTCCCATACTGACAAAATGTAGATAACCAGGGTTATAAATTATTTAGTGCCAAATGAATTACAGTATGTCACTAATGCATGCCACATTTGCATCACTAATATGTACACAGGATAATGAAAGTTTTTAAATTACATTAGTTTCACAAGCTTAATCCATGCAACTCCATATGACGCTAAGGGTATCCATTAGCTCCTCAACTGCCAAAGTATTGTTCTGCAGTCAGAATATTATTGGTGGAGACCTTGTGCATAAAAAGATATACCTACCTATAATACCAAGCTAGGGTTAGTTAGTAACCCATTGGATGCTAGTATTTCAGATGGCCATGTCACAATGTAAAATAGCATTAGCCACAATATTGTTAAATGGTGATTTGGCACATGTAAATCTATATATTAGAGAAAGGATAACCATCCTGCCAAGTTTATTATGAAAGTCTATACCCATATTATATGAATATTATCTAAGGGTTAAAGATGTTGCTGACTTCATTTCTTCCCCGATTGTTGTACATTTCTTTTTAAAGAAATGTAATAATGATTTTTTTTTTAAACGTTTGCATTATTCTTATCCACTAGGGGGAGGAGTTCATTGTTTGTATAGAGCACATTTTGATATGTTTAGAGTTAATACTCTAAACATTGGCTCATTGGCTGAAGCAGCCTTTAAAGGTAACGCAGGTGTACACAGAAACCATGCATGATTAAGGGCATATGAGCCCAAAACGTTGCTTTTGTTTTTTGTGCTGTGGACGTGAACTTTGTGCTATATAATATTGTTAAAGGGATATGAAACCTAATTTTTAGCTCAGTTGTTTAAACATGTGCCTGAAGGAAAGCCAGAAAATACATTTTTAGTGTGCCCCATAGATGTCTATGGAAAAAGGGAGTAAGCGTAGTCACGTTATCGGACCTCCAGATGTTTGCACAACTGAGTCTTTCATAAACATAGTATCCCTACTGACTTACTGTACCTTGTGTTAGCGCTCAACAGCGCTACCATTTTGGTGCTACGCATGTAATCTGTTGCTTTAAAGGAATTGTCTAGTAAAAATTAAACTTTCATGACTCAAATAGAGCAGCAATTTTAAGCAACTTTCTAATTTACTCCTATTATCAAATATTCTTTGTTCTTTTGGTATGCTTTGTTGAATGAGCAGCAATGCACTGCTGGTTGCTGACTGAACACATGCGTGAGCTAATGACAATCGGTATTATATCCAGCCACCACTTAGCAGCTAGAACCTAGGTTCTTTGCTGCTCCTAAACTTTTCTAGATAAACCTTTCAGCAAAGGATAACAAGAGAAGGAAGCAAATTAAATAATAGAAGTCAATTGGAAAGTTGTTTAAAATTGTATGCTCTGAGTCATAAATGGCTATGAACCCAAACTTTTTCTCTCATGATTCAGACTTCTATTATCATTTTTTTGTTCTCTTGGTATCTTTAGTTGAAATTCAGAGGTGTATGCTCTAGATGCCTACCTAGGTATCTCTTCAATACAGAATATCATTGGAGCTAAGCAAATTTGATAACAGAAGTTAATTGGAAACTTTTTTTAAAATGGAATGTTCTGTCTGAATCACAAAAGAAAATGTCTGGGTTTCATATCCCTTTAAACTCCAGACGTAAACAGATGTTAGCACACAGGAAAGCTTTTGCATTCTGTTGACCAGCACATTGCAGGATCACTGACCAGCAAAAAAAGGGCTCTTCAACCAGCTGAAATTGCTAACCATTCCTCATCCCTTCCAGAACAGCTTGATAATCAGCGATTCTGACAGGCTCGCCAGCAGATAAACATTAAGCATTTTCTGATGGACACAATTCTGGCACTAGATGCTCAGACGAACACATTCTCTAGTATCATTAATAATTTTTTTTGCTGCCAGTGGTCTTGAACATCAGTTCCAATTTTGTAAAGTTGCAATGCAAAGCAATGTTCTGCTATAAAGAGAACTCTATTTATCACGGTGAGCGAGTGAGCGACCGCTGCTTGTCACAGCGCTGATATGTCAGTTCTGGAGGTTTTAGCATGAAAAATAAAGCACAATTTAAAGAGACTTTAATGACAATTTAAAGTCCACCAAAGAAAACGATTGAGAGCGCTAGTATAAAATAAAATATAACCTTTATTTGGTATATATAAAATAAAGTAGGACAACACAGTGTCAAAAGAGACAATATGGGGCACCTCTGGCTGGCAGGCTTACGCGTTTCGGCATAGCCGTAATCATAGCATACTGAAGCCAGCCACAGGTGTTCCTTATGTACATAAGTAAGAACAACCTCATTGGCTAAAAACATATTGAGAAACAACACGCCCTGAGTTTATTTTAACCCCATATATACTGGTTGTGAACAAAAGATAACAGAGCAACAAGAGGTCATGAGTCCATTTTTTGTACATTTTTCCTTCCCGGTATTAACAAATAAATGAAGAATTATATCATATTTAAATACTATTATCTGCAGTGTATTATTTAACCTGGGCATTCTTTAACAAAAACCATGGTCTACAATCAACATGATATAAATTATGAATTAACAGTCTAACAATTAGCAAAGAGTTATTTAACTTTCAAAAATGCTTTTGTTCTGAATTTGTGATTGTATCACATACATGAGGGTAAGGGCCACTATTTTAGGCTTCTGATTACCTGTTACACAACTATGCGTTCATGTATGACGCTTAACAGTTAAGACCCACTCTCTGTGATAAAAAACAAAACACAAAAACAAAATAAATTGAAAAGTTACCTCTATGCATTGATGTTTGAAATATACAAATATATATAGAGACACAATCCCCTATTTTCTTAATCCGTGGAATTACATATTGTTTGAAAAATCTAAGAGGACCTATATTCTAAGAGATGGAGTAATTAGTGATTATATCTCTAGATCGAAACTGTAATATGTACATATATACAAATAAGCGTAATGTTTTAGATGATTGTTTGTTTTGTATAGATAGCAGTAAGAATAACCTTGAGGAATGTAATTGTAGGCATAGCAAGGAATAATACATTCAATCCTATTCCCAGTAATTTATAAGATCAAACTCAGAGTTCAATCCTTTTGGGACTCTGGTTTCCATCTTAAAGATCCACAGCATCTCTCTTTTGGAGAGTGCTACTTCACGATCACCCCCTCTTCTCGGTCTAGGTACCATATCAATAGGTTGCCAAGAGAAGCAAGTCAGATCTTGTTCGTGGATTTGTGCAAAATGATGTACTATGGGAGTAGTAGCCTTGCCCACTCTAATGGTGGACAGGTGCTTTCTAATCCTACTTCTGATGTCCCTAGTGGTGAGCCCAATGTATTGTTTTCCACATCTAGTGCAAGTAATGCAATAGATCACGAAGGTAGATGTACAATTTAGGCAGAAATTTATATCATAAGAGATACCAGTCACAGTGGAGCAAAATTGTTCCGACACAGTCAGATATTCACATGCCCCACATCTAGAACTACCACATCTGTAGGACCCTTTGCTGGTTAACCAGGCACTTCCTTGTGAAATGGATTTTGGTAGGACAGTTGGAGACAAGATATTTCCTAGAGTTTTATTGCGTCTATAGGAACATCTAAGTCCTCCTTTTACGCATTGTATTAGTCTGTCATCTGCCACCAGCATATTAAAATGATGTTTTACAATATTACAGACCTCTTCATACTGGTCGCTGTAGTCTGTCACAAAGGTTACCCCTTTCATGGGGTCCTTAGTTTTCCGATCCTTTTCTTTTAAAAGATCTTGTCTGTTCAGATTCCCAACTTCTCTCTGGGCCCTATTGACCACCTTTTTTGGATAGCCTCTCTGTAGGAGGCGCTTTTTAACTTCCATCATCTGTTTCTCACCTTCTCTGGTATCAGAGCAATTACGTTTTGCCCTCATAAGTTGACCTTTCGCTATGCCATACGGGACATGCTTGGGGTGGCAGCTCTTGGCATGCAACAAAGAGTTGCCTGAGATTGGTTTTCTGTACAGACATGTTTTTACTGAGCCCTGAGGGCTACCACTTAAAACTACATCCAGATAGTTGATCTGAGTCTGTTGAATCTCACTCGTAAATTTAAGGCCTATGTCATTGACATTCAGCCCTTCAATGAATGTTTTCAGGACATCATATTCACCGTGCCATATGACAATCAGATCGTCAATAAAACGACGATAGAAAGCAATACAATTGCGTGATGGGTTCCTATCTCCAAAGATGTGGGACAGCTCCCACCAACCCATGAAGAGGTTGGCATAGGAGGGGGCAAACTTAGCCCCCATCGCCGTCCCACATCCTTGGAGATAAAAGACACCCTGAAACTCAAAAAAGTTGTGAGTTAATAAAAACTCAGTCACCTGCAAAATATACTTTTGGAAATCTGTCGTGAAAGAGGACCAATTTTTTAGAAAAAATGATACAGCTTCCAATCCTTTAGAATGTGGAATGGTGGAATACAGTGCTGTGACATCTATGGTTGCCCATAGATGTGCCCCTTCCTGCCATTTAATGTCCTGTACCAAATTCATTAAATGCTTGGTATCTTTTAGAAAACTGGGGAGTGATTCCACAAATGGATGTAGGATCATATCCAACCATTGGGACAGGTGTTCAAAAAGGGACCCTATACCACTTACGATTGGACATCCTTTGACATCCTGTAGGGACTTGTGCACTTTTGGGAGGTGATGGAAAACAGGAGTAACCGGATGTTCAACGTATAAGTATGACATAGTCTCTTTATCAATAAAGCCATTTTCCATCCCTTCATCCAAAAGGTGCAATAGTTCTCTCTGAAATCGAAAGGTAGGATCGGTCGGTAGCACTGAATAGCAGCAATCATCATTTAGTTGACGCAATGCTTCGTTTATATAATCAATTCTATTCAGTACTACCACCGAGCCGCCTTTGTCCGCATTTTTCACCACAATATTCTGGTTATTAGCCAGAGAGGAAAGGGCTTCCCTTTCAGTTCTGCCCAAATTATCAGGTCTCTGTTTTGGAGACTTCGATAGTGTTCTTAAATCACTCTCCACTCTTTTATAGAAGTTTTCAATAACTGTTCCCCTACTGTGTATGGGGTAAAATTTAGAAGGCGATTTAAGACTTTTCACTTTATTTGTGCTGAGTCTGGCCCCTGGCTGATCGCCTTCTATAAAAAGAGTGTTGAGTGAAACCAGATCACAAGAATCAGGAAACGAAAGGTCAGTGTTGAGATTAGTGGTAACCCACTTTACACCCCGACTTTCGTCTGGTGGTGTTTCATCTCCACCTGAAAAATGACCTTTCAATGTAACATTGCGAATTAGACGATTTACATCAATTACAGTTTTAAAGAGATTGAAACTTGTAGATGGCACAAATCCCAGTCCCAGGCTCAGTACATATATCTGAGTCTCAGACAAAGTTTCATCTGAAAGATTAATTACACATGTTACTTGTACTTCGTTTCCTTCCTTGTCTCTCTCAGTTTGTACCCTCTCTTTGCCTGTCCCATAGTCCCTCCCCTGTCGGGGTTGCTCTGGGGCAAGGAAAAAACCTGCTGGACTTGTTCATGTCCAATATCAGGGTTAGCGGGTAAAGCTGACCTCATGGCATTAGCCATGGTATTAGCCACAATTACATCTCTTTGGGATACTGCTGGCTCACTGGCTTTATACTTAGTGTTAGTTTCCCTTTGTTTTATTGCAGGATCTACCTCTGTTGTTCTATTGTATGTGGGTGCACTGTATGCTATTCCCTCAGTTTGTTTATGTTTAAGGATTCCTTTCTGTGGTATAAGCTCATCCCCACTAGTACTATCCCCTGATTCTGCCTCAGTGTCTGAAAAGGTTACTTGTGACTGTCTTCTCCCTCTTCTATTACGTCTTCCCCTATTGCGGTTCTGTTGCCTACGAACTTGTGTACGTCTAGATCTATTCCACACATACACTGAATCAGTGTCATAGTCAGTCTGATCTCGGATATATTTATTGTGTTTAGTGTTAATAATAGTTCTTTTTGCTTCTGCTATGGTGTCTCGTAATACAGTATCAAATCGACCATAATCTACATCCTCTTTTCTAGAGTTAAGTTCCATTTGTATCTCACATATGTTATCTCTAACAGTAGACAATAATTTTGATTTATAATCACATAATAGTATCATAAGCCTCACAGAACATTCCGTTAATATTGAGTTCCAAGCTTTTATAAAATCAGTATCATTGGTATCAAAGGTTGGGTACTTATTTACCCTTAACCCCCTTGGGACAATACATAATTCAACATATTTATTCATAGACCAAATGTCCCATTGAAGTTTTATTTCCCTGATTTTTAGCTTCTCCATATCGTCAAAAAGTTCTCCTAGTGAGGAATAGGCTTTATCCGTTGAAAAAATTCTTGATAGCTCTGTATCAGGTTCACCCCCAGTCTCTATAGGTTGCAGTGAAAAGTACTGTGATACTATTTTATCGTCCATAACAAGATTGTTTCCCTGCATGTTGGGAATAGGTCTCTCTAGCGTCGCCTGGAACGCTTAATAATATATACCAAAGACACAAAGTGAGAAAACCTAATACCCAACAAGAATTAAACAACGTCCCATCTCAAAATGTACTGCACAGAACAGGAGCAATTTAAGCAAACAGTCTCAGGTAGTGGACAGGTGTCGAGATAAAGTTCAGGCAAAAAGGTAGTGGTGCGTGATGCAGGAAATGCAGATATATGAATAGAATGATACAGTCTCACCTCTGTTATGTGTATTTCGGTTCACCCTGTATTCCGCTCTTTCTCCTACCGCTGAGCTTTTACACACTTGTCCCCACCAGGGGGGGGGGGGGGGGGGGGAAGGCGTATACAGTGCTGTATCAGTTGTACTCTACAAACCGTTCCATCGATCTTTTCACTTTACACTCACTTGCCGCTTGCCGAGTGTTCAGCAGATTCACTCCTTCTAGGGATCAGAGGCCTACCGCCCACCAGGGGGCGTGTCCAGAACTCTGCCGGACAATCCTCCAATCCAAGTGCTCGACTGCTTTCGTCACACCTGTTGTCCACCAATCCCGGGACCGCAGTCTGGAACCATAGGAATCCTCCGCTCAGGTAGTCGGAACCTTCGTACCAAAACGGCTTCTCACATGTGTGGTAATAGGATATCCCAGTTGTCGTGTGTATAATACAGACCAAAACAGTTCCAATAATTGCTCCCAGATAAGCAGAGGAGTGGACGAGGCAGGGAACTAACGCTCTCCAGGCTAAAGTATAAAGTCCACCAAAGAAAACGATTGAGAGCGCTAGTATAAAATAAAATATAACCTTTATTTGGTATATATAAAATAAAGTAGGACAACACAGTGTCAAAAGAGACAATATGGGGCACCTCTGGCTGGCAGGCTTACGCGTTTCGGCATAGCCGTAATCATAGCATACTGAAGCCAGCCACAGGTGTTCCTTATGTACATAAGTAAGAACAACCTCATTGGCTAAAAACATATTGAGAAACAACACGCCCTGAGTTTATTTTAACCCCATATATACTGGTTGTGAACAAAAGATAACAGAGCAACAAGAGGTCATGAGTCCATTTTTTGTACATTTTTCCTTCCCGGTATTAACAAATAAATGAAGAATTATATCATATTTAAATACTATTATCTGCAGTGTATTATTTAACCTGGGCATTCTTTAACAAAAACCATGGTCTACAATCAACATGATATAAATTATGAATTAACAGTCTAACAATTAGCAAAGAGTTATTTAACTTTCAAAAATGCTTTTGTCCTGAATTTGTGATTGTATCACATACATGAGGGTAAGGGCCACTATTTTAGGCTTCTGATTACCTGTTACACAACTATGCGTTCATGTATGACGCTTAACAGTTAAGACCCACTCTCTGTGATAAAAAACAAAACACAAAAACAAAATAAATTGAAAAGTTACCTCTATGCATTGATGTTTGAAATATACAAATATATATAGAGACACAATCCCCTATTTTCTTAATCCGTGGAATTACATATTGTTTGAAAAATCTAAGAGGACCTATATTCTAAGAGATGGAGTAATTAGTGATTATATCTCTAGATCGAAACTGTAATATGTACATATATACAAATAAGCGTAATGTTTTAGATGATTGTTTGTTTTGTATAGATAGCAGTAAGAATAACCTTGAGGAATGTAATTGTAGGCATAGCAAGGAATAATACATTCAATCCTATTCCCAGTAATTTATAAGATCAAACTCAGAGTTCAATCCTTTTGGGACTCTGGTTTCCATCTTAAAGATCCACAGCATCTCTCTTTTGGAGAGTGCTACTTCACGATCACCCCCTCTTCTCGGTCTAGGTACCATATCAATAGGTTGCCAAGAGAAGCAAGTCAGATCTTGTTCGTGGATTTGTGCAAAATGATGTACTATGGGAGTAGTAGCCTTGCCCACTCTAATGGTGGACAGGTGCTTTCTAATCCTACTTCTGATGTCCCTAGTGGTGAGCCCAATGTATTGTTTTCCACATCTAGTGCAAGTAATGCAATAGATCACGAAGGTAGATGTACAATTTAGGCAGAAATTTATATCATAAGAGATACCAGTCACAGTGGAGCAAAATTGTTCCGACACAGTCAGATATTCACATGCCCCACATCTAGAACTACCACATCTGTAGGACCCTTTGCTGGTTAACCAGGCACTTCCTTGTGAAATGGATTTTGGTAGGACAGTTGGAGACAAGATATTTCCTAGAGTTTTATTGCGTCTATAGGAACATCTAAGTCCTCCTTTTACGCATTGTATTAGTCTGTCATCTGCCACCAGCATATTAAAATGATGTTTTACAATATTACAGACCTCTTCATACCTTTTTGCCTGAACTTTATCTCGACACCTGTCCACTACCTGAGACTGTTTGCTTAAATTGCTCCTGTTCTGTGCAGTACATTTTGAGATGGGACGTTGTTTAATTCTTGTTGGGTATTAGGTTTTCTCACTTTGTGTCTTTGGTATATTTAATGACAATTTGTCATCCCCAAAACCCCGCTCCCTCTCAGGCTACAGTGTCGGAGTTTTAGTAATTTGCTAAATGCGTTGTTATCAGCCGCCTACTGCGCATGTTACATTCAACTTGTAATTGGGATAATGGTGTCCTACTTCATCCTCATTAAACAAAGGGAATTAATAGACTTGTTAAAAAGCCAAATATGTCACCAAAACATGAATTCAGTTAACTATGAAAATACATTTCTCCCTAGTTGAATCTGCAAATATTTCTGTAGAACTATACAAGATATAATACAGTAACTATGTGCAGCTTGTGATTAACCTGAAAGTATTAGTTTTATTATTATTAGTATCAGTATTACTATTAGTAGTAGTTTCAGTATTATTATTATTATTATTATTATTATTATTATTAGTAGTAGTAGTATCATTATTAGTAGTAGTATCATTAATAGTAGTATCAGTATTATTAGTAGTATCATTAGTATTATTATTATTAGTAGTAGTATCATTATTAGTAGTAGTATCATTATTATTATTAGAAGTAGTATTAGTATCAGTATTACTATTAGAAGTAGTATCAGTATTATTATTAGTAGTGGTATAATTATAAGTAGTAGTATCATTATTAGTAGTAGTATCATTAGTATTATAATTATTAGTAGTATCAGTATTACTCTTAGTAGTAGTATCAGTACTATTATTAGCAGTAGTATCATTATTATTATTAGTAGTATAATTTGTATTATTATTAGTAGTAGTATCAGTATCATTAGTAGTAGTATCAGTATCATTATTAGTATTAGTATCATTATTAGTATAATTATTATTATTATTAGTATTATTATTAGACGTAGTATTATTGTTATTATTATTATTATTAGTAGTGGTAGTAATAGTATTATTATTATTAGTATTATTAGTAAGAGTAGTATCAGTATTAGTAGTATTATTATTATTATTATTATTAGTAGTAGTATTATTATTATTAGTAGTAATATCATTATTATTATTATTAGTAGTAGTAGTATAATTATTATTAGTAGTAATATCATTATTATTATTATTATTATTATTATTATTATTATTAGTAGTAGTAGTAGTAGTATCATTATTAGTATTAGTAGTAATATCAATTTTAGTATTAGTAGTAATATCATTATTAGTATTAGTAGTAATATCATTATTAGTATTAGTAGTAATATCATTATTAGTATTAGTAGTAGTATCATTATTAGTATTATTATTAGTAATAAAATTATTAGTATTATTAGTAATATCATTATTAGTGTTAGTAGTAATATTATTCGTAGTAATATCATTATTAGTATTAGTAGTAGTATCATTATTAGTATTAGTAGTAATATCATTATTAGTATTCTATTCTGCAGTAATAAGTACATAACATTGTGGGTCTACAATACAATTATAAAGGACATACATATATTAATACATGAAGGGTATTCCTTGCTCCCAATAGGTACAAAAGGACATAATAGTCAGAATTATACTTTCATGAGTCATAAAAAAAAACAAAAAAAAAAACAACTTCCAATGCATTTTTATAATCAAATTAACATCTTGGTGTCTCCTTTTTTTAAAAAACTTAGAGCATACTGAGGTAGGCACAGGAGTGTGCATGTGAGCACTATGTAGCAGGAGTGTTTGTAACTATGTTATACACATAGTGCTGGCAGGACCATCTTTAATATTGACTGGACCCTGGGCAAACATTTTCTTGGGCCCCCCGAAGCAATTTCGCTCTACACCCCAACATCCCAAAAAACAACTAAATCACTGCTGGGCTAATCATTTTTTTTTTTTTTTTTTTAAAAAGAAAGAAATTCCATTATGTGAAACTGGACCTAAGCAGTACTAATAAGTAAATAAATATATACATTCTGGTGTGAGGTTAGCTGGTTAAAGAGATTTAGGGCAGCCAACAGGAGCAAGGTAAAGACTGAGTAGGAAGCATGGAGGTGCAGACAAATATAAGTTTACTGACTGGAACAGCAGAACTACTTTGGGAAGCTGTAAAATCTGAGACAGAGAGAAAAAAAACTATAAAAATAAACCTTACCTTGATGTGTGAAGTATCAGCATAACATTATACATCAGCCACAGCAGCACATGTCACTTATTTGCTAGGAACAAGTTCCCTCTCACCCTGCACTAGACAATGCTGCATGGGGGAGGAGCGTGTGTGCACTCACTTATTCTTCCCACTGACACCTTTCTACAAAGCACTGTTCCCCTAACAAACTTCAGTTAGTTGATCTTAGGACCACAGCAGAAAGAGCAGGGCTAAGGGAACCAGCAGACTGGATGCTGTCTGCCCAAGGCTGCATGGATACAGTGTGAGACGAGTCACACAGCCTCAAGACTGAAGAGAGCAGTGCCTGCCACTCCAGCTTTCTGCTGCATGCGCCTATAGTTAGCCCTACCCAGAAACAATCCCCACCACCAGAGCAGTTACCTGGTAACAGTGGTAACCCCAGCAGGACCTTTTCTGATGCAGTGGGATTGGCTGGATGCTGAGTTAGGACTAAAACAGCACACGGTCTGGCACAGATTCTCACAAATAAATATAAGCAATTAACTTTTGACTGTGACAGTATTAGGACTGACTGTGTGCCCCCCCCCCCCACACACACACACATCACATGACATCAGCAGTCTGGCATGAACCAAAAAAAAATGTTTTTATTTTTTTTTAGGACTCTTGGGCCCCTCTACAAGACTGGGCCCTGGGTAGCTGCCCCTTTTGCCCTATGTTAAAGATGGCCCTGAGTGCTGGAATAATCTGAGAGAGAAATAAGCACAGGGGCATAGATAGCACTCATTCTTACCGCTAAGTAGACAACGTTAAAACATATACTTTATTTGTAACTGTGTTAAAAACCAGGGATACTAAGCCCTGACTAATTAAGCTCATTATTCGTTGTCATTTAAACATTGAGAAAGGCCGGGGAAAGGCCAAAACGCGTTTGTTTATTTTAATACCGTGTTAGTCACTCCGACGCTTCCTGTTATCGGCCAGGAAACAGGGGAGTGACTCACGGTTTTGCACAGTTTGTTGGGTGTGAGCTTAATTGGTCAGGGCTTAGTAGCCCTGTTTTTTAACACAGTTACGATTAAAGTATATATTTTAACGTTGTCTACTTAGCGGTAAGAATGAGCGCTATCTAAGCCCCTGTCCTTTTTTCTCTCTCAGATTATTCCTGTAATATTATATAGTGGTAGCACCGGAACCCTTAGCAGGGCTCTTTATCTTACCTTAAGCACTTTTGTAGTGCCAGTATAATCTCTCTATTTTCCTTATACACATAGTGCTCTCATAGGTAGGGGATACGTTTCAACAAAAGAGACCAAGAGCAAAAGGTGCATTTGATAATACAAGTAAATTGGACACTCTCAAATCATGAAAGTGGTCAACAATGCACTACTGGGAGCTAGCTAAACACATCATCTGCGCCAATGACAAAAGGCATATGTGTGTAGCCACCTATCAGCATCCAGTAATGCATTGCTGCTTCTGAGCCTATTTAAATATTTTTTTTAGCAAAGAACACCAAGAAAGCAAATCAAATCTGATAAACAGAAGTTCATTGAAAGTTTCTTAAAAATATGCTCTGTCTAAAGTTTAATTGTGATTTTATAACGTCCCTTTCATTTTGACTTCCATGACCCTATAAGAAGTTGACTTTGTTTCTTAGGTTAGTTGACAGCTTTATTAGAAGCATTTTGTGACACTGGATTTTATGTGTCACTATAATGTCATGTTACAATGTAGTAATATTTTCCTCTTCTCTAGACCTGATGTCACATCTGTCAGCATTAGAGGATTTTGCAACTTATGTAGTGGGAGATAGAACTGTTGGCATCTAAACTAGACACCAGCCTTGTTCTTCAGAAACAGGCCCTGAAGCACTGAATTATGGCTCTTTATGGCCTGTGTATAATGCAGTACCCAGACTGAGCCAGAATGACAAAGCTAGTGGAACATTCCTAGTGTGTCTCCTAGCTGAAGGTTATGGAGATTGTTTTGAGGCTCAGGGATTTCTCCTGAAATGCTACAACCACCTTTACTGCCACAGGGGGTGACAATGTAATCAGCACTGGCAGAGCTAATTACAGAACACTATACAGGATGAGCTTACATGCCTATAGCGTGACTGGCAGCAGTGTTAATGAAACTGATGCTATGTAGCATCTACATAGTTCATAAATTGTAAATATTTATACATTATTCACCTGTTTCCCACAACAAAAATATACTGGATCTATTCTGCAACTAGAGCAAAAACTGAGCATATGTAAAATATGAGATGTAGTATGTTTATTTGAACAGTGGTAGTCTCAGTACAATTTTAGTTAACCCCTTGAAAGCCAAATAGATCTGCCAAGAATTGCTTTGCTGCAATACATCTCTAATTTATAGTGCAGATCTTTTTGTTGATAAAGCAAAACCTATATTGATTTTGCCATTTATTTCAGAGCAGTACCCCTCAATTTGGGAGAAGGATCATTTATTTAGCAGCAGAAAACAGAGCGCTGCTTGGTTGATTGAAATTGTATATTTATACAATAGTGACATCCAGTGTTTATGATGAATATTGCAACTTATAGTTGTTGATATAAACAAACTATCCAGATGTTAAAATATTCTACATTCATAATACAATGTTTCAATATGTTTTGTTCTGTGTATTGTTTGATGATGCAAATAATCATAACTTGAAATGATGTAATGAAAATGTAGGAACCAAAATTAAATAAAAAGTTAATAAAATAAAAAAAGGGTAAACTTAGCATACTAAATAAATACATAAACTACTCACAATGCCAGGGGATATTATCTGCACTTCTTTGAATTCAATAAGCATTAACAGTGATAGTTTGCAAAGAGATTGCTAGCAGGAACATTTTAATATATATTTTATCACCTGAATTCTGTATTTTATTTCTAGTCATAAATAAGTTCTATTGTTAGAGATTGCAGGCACAATAAAAGATAAATTAAAACTAAAACAACAACAAAAAAAACACCAGGACATATAAAAAAATCCATAATAATAAATATGTGTCAGACTAATGTTTGTAATTAACTAAGCCAAAGTCATAATTAAGAAATGTTTATAAATGAGGACAATTAAGAAATTCAAATAAGCCACATTAAAATGTAAACATAATCAGAACAGATGAATTTGTGTTATCAGCAGTTATAAAGGAAATATGTAGCTACTTGGTTTTTATAATGCAATGGTTAATGTGTCTTTGTGAAGAACAAGTAATTTAAAGGGACATTCAGATTTGAAATTCCATTCCCTATAATGGTTTTAGATTACAAGTGGAGCACAAAAATGTTAGCGCTATTCTATGTTAAAGGGACACTAAACCCAAACATTTTCTTTCATAATTCAAATAGAGTAGCAATTTTAAGCAACTTTCTAATTTACTCCTATTATCATTTTTTTCATTCTTTTTGTATCTTTTTTTGAAAAGTAGGAATGAAAGCTTAGGAGCTGGCCTATTTTAGGTCCAGCACTTGGGTAGCTCTTGCTGATTGGTGGCTAATTGTTTAGTATCCTTTTAAGATTGCTCAGCGCAATCAATATCAATCTGATCTTTTTTTTTTACATTCATATTATAAATCTAAAGTTATTTTTTATGCTCGAGTGATAGTTTAGGGTAGTAAGGGCTAACTTTCACACCCCTGATGTGTTGGAACTACTTTTCCCATGATGCTTAACTAGACTGCGGAGAGCCTAAGCATCATGGGAAATGTAGTTCCAAAACATCTTGTGCACCAAGATCAAAAAAAGTTTGAAGAACATCTGCATGTTGAGTAGCACAGGTGCGTTAAATCCCTCGCATAATAGACTTCTAGGGGCGCACAGTAAAATTCATGTTGCATATCACTCAAGCTCTAAGCCAATGGTGCGCAAGTAGTGTAGTTCTGTACTACGCTAATAATAATAATAATAATAATAATAATAAAAATAATGTTTTACTTCAGGTCTTAAAAACACATGAATCATACCTGGTAGACTTTTTAAATGGCTACTAAAGTATTTTTCTTTGTTTATTTTTTTTTTATAAAGAATGTTGTGTTGTTAAAAAAAACGCACTTCATTGTGGAGTGTCACTGTCGACCAAGAAAGTTGTTGAAGAGTTTCATATTAGTCTGAGATTTTTCCCCACTGATCAGTTGCTCATCTCCTGAACTTTTTTCATTTAACCTGTTTCATTCCAAAATTACTTTTCATATGCATGATAGAGTTTGTGTTTAATATCCCTTTAATGCAATCCTGAAACATTAGGACTGAATTACTGTTTTTCAAACCTGTCCTCAGGCCTCTCTGTATGTACAAAGTGTCCCCCTCTGCAGCTCCAAACACCTACACAGTCTAAGTTCAGTGGGAAAGGGAAACTCACCCGGCAAGCGGTCATTTGTGGCTGAGGCCCAAAAATGCGGCAACGGATCGTTCTCCTTATGACCCTGTGTAATCCTCCACATAGGTCCAGGTCCCTGTGTCGCAATCCTCCTGTAAAGCCAAAAAGTGCTGCAGGTCCTAACAGGGTGAGCGTAGTCCCAAAGCAGGGCCGATATCCAGCCCGCCGTCAAAACAAACGTCTCATCCAGATGACGCGTCACTGTGACGTAGACCTATAGGAAGCCTCTGTTGGTCCGGGCAGCGCTGAGACTTAGCTAGACAGATTGTGAGGATATCTGAATTGGAGCACAGGTAAAATAATCAGCTGATTAATAAACATGGTTATTAAACTTTTAGCGCGGCTATGGCGTTGTATTCCGTCCAAACGGCGCTGGGCCTTATCGCCGTTAGGACGGAATGCAACGTCATAGCCGTTTGGCTGTCCTGAAGCCAATGGCTCTTCCCGGATGTGACTGTGGTCTGGAGGGCGTGCCTAGCATCATAGGGACACCCCCTTGACCCAATCCCATAATTGAAATCTTGCGATCACATGCACAATTGCAGGATTTCAATTTGTCTACATCGGAACATTGTTCCGGTGCAGACATTATGACTCTGTCATGAAAGGGTTAATCTGCTCTCACCCAAGGTAATCCTTAAAATCTGGCCTGTTGGAGAGGCCTGAGAACAGGTTTAAAACCAGTGAAGTAAATAGATGCTTACGAAGGTAATTCTCATGCCACACACACGCATGCACAGCTTCTTTCTGATCATTTCATTCTACTTGGCAGAGACCACTACATATTTTACTCACATCCACACATTACATTTACACATATTGATTACCTCCAGCTCTCTGAAAGTCATTGATTAAGAAAAATGAAAACAGAAAACATAACAATTTCAGACCATGGTCTTAGAATTCATGAAGAACATTTCCTTTATCTTAGAAGTTTCCAAAGTAGCTTTACACTTTATTTTATTAATCTTGTAAATCACTTGCTTATTTTAGTAGATTATAATCTGACTGTGAGCCTTTATCCATATTGGTTTTGGAAAACCTTTAGATTGTTCTGTTAAAGGGAAGATAACTGCATGGTTTATAGTCACTATAAAGCAGAATACTGCAGTAGCCAGCAATGTATAATGTGCAAAAGTGAACAACTAGTTTATCAAACTGCTACTTGAGAGAGAGTAAAACAACAACAACATGATCTAGTGAGCATCTAACAGTCATCTACAAGCACAATAGCAGATGTTCATAGATGCTCATGAGGATGGTGGAGGCTTTCGTTGTAAATGCAAGTTCATGTCCAAAATTAATTAAAGGGACACTCAAGTCAAAATTAAACTTTAATGATTCAGATAGAGCATGCAATTTTAAACAACTTTCTAATTTACTTCCATTAACAAAAATGTGCAGTCTTTTTATATTTACACTTTTTAGAGTCACCAGGTCCTACTGAGCATGTGCAAGAATTCACAGAATATACGCATATGCATTTGTGATTGGCTGATTACTATCACATGGTACAAGGGGAGTTGGAAATAGACAGAACTTTGAAATTTGTCAGAAAAAAATCTTCTACTCAATTGAAGTTCAGACTAAGGGGTCAATTTACCAAATGTCGGGTGGACATGATTTGCTATAGCGAATCATGTCCGCCCGACATTGCTAAATGCCAACCAATCGGTAGCAGGGGGTGTCAATCATCCCGATCGTATCTGATTGGGATGGTTGTAGTCCGCTACTTCTGTTTCCGGCTAAGTGCTATTGTCTTGTTATCATGCATTTGTTGATCTACTGTATTTACTGGTCCTTTAAGCATCACCTCACCTATATTTTGTACATTTCATCAGTGCGTGCTCCTGCAGTTAAAATCTTTAGCCATACTCAGTACATGATGTATTGGACATCAAACAAGAACCGCTAGCAAGACAAAATTAACCACAACCACAGCCCTTAGGAAGCATTTGTAAAATGGTTTAGGTTTGTAATTGTAAACTGCATGTCTGTTTTGCTATCGTAAAGTTGTCTGTAATTAAAAGTTTATCTAGCGATGGCCATGGTCCTTCTCAGGAGGTTTTAGAGCTAAAACTAGGGTTAGGATCAGGGTTAGGGTTAGAGCTAAGGCCAGGGTTAGGGCTAGAGCTAAGACTAGGGTTAGGATCAGGACTAGAGCTAAGACCAGGGTTAGGATCAGGGCTAGATCTAAGACCAGGGTTAGTGTCAGGGCTAGAGTCAGGGCTAGAGCTAAGACCAGGGTCCAGGCTAGAACTAAAACCAGGGTTAGGATCAGGGCTAGGGTCACGGATACAGCTAAGACCAGGGTTAGGGTCAGGGCTAGCTCTAAGACCAGGGTTAAGATCAGAGCTAGGGTCAGGGCTACAGCTAAGACCAGGGTTAGTGTCAGGGCTAGGGTCAGGGCTAGAGCTAAGACCAGGGTCCAGGCTAGAACTAAAACCAGGGTTAGGATCAGGGCTAGGGTCATGGATACAGCTAAGACCAGGGTTAGGGTCAGGGCTAGCTCTAAGACCAGGGTTAAGATCAGAGCTAGGGTCAGGGCTACAGCTAAGACCAGGGTTAAGGTCAGGGCTAGAGCTAAGACTAGGGTTAGGATAAGGGTTAATGTCAGGGCTAGAGCTAAGACCAGGGTAAAGATCAGGGCTAGGGTGTCGGCTACAGCTAAGACCAGGGTTAGGGCTAGTGCTAAGACCAGGGTTAGGGTCAGGGTTAGAAGACCATAAGTTAGGATCAGTGATAGGGCTAGAGCTAAGATTAGGGTTAGAATCAGGGTTAGTGTCAGGGCTAAAGTTAAGATC
This sequence comes from Bombina bombina, assembly GCF_027579735.1. Lineage (NCBI taxonomy): Eukaryota > Metazoa > Chordata > Amphibia > Anura > Bombinatoridae > Bombina > Bombina bombina. The sequence continues at coordinate 170,789,210 of NC_069508.1, forward strand.
AGGGTTAAGGTCAGGGCTAGAGCTAAGACCAGGGTTAGGATCAGGGCTAGGGTCAGGGCTACAGCTAAAACCAGGGTTAGTGTCAGGGCTAGAGCCAAGACAAGGGTTAGGGTCAGGGCTATGGTTAAGGGTTACCATAAGAACTAGGATTTAGGGTTATGGTTAGAGTTAAAACTAAGTCCAAGGTCAAGGCTAGGGTTCAGGGTTATGTTCAGGGCTAGGAATTACGGTTGTGGTTAGAGCTAGAGCTAAGGCTATGGTTACATTTAGGACTAGGATTTAGGGTTATGGTTTAAGCTAGAGCTAGGCTAAGGTCAGGGTTAAAGTCGGGGTTAGGCTTTAGCTTTATTATGAGGGCTAGGATTTAGGGTTATGGTTAGAGCTAGAGGTAAAGCTTGGGTTAAGGCCAGGGCTAGGCTTTAGGTTTACAGTTAGTGCTATGGTTCGGGTTACTGTCAGGGCTAGGATTTAAAGTTATGGTTATAGCTAGGGTGGGGTTAGGGTCAGCTAGGGTTTAGAGTTATAGTTAGAGCTAGGTTAGGGCCAGATAGGCTTTAGGGTTAAGGTCAGGACTAGGGTCGGAGTTTAGGGATACTTTCAGAGCTAGGGTTCAGGGTTATGGTTAGAGCTAAGGCTAGGGTCAGGGCTAGGGTTCAGGGTTATAGTCAGGTCTTAGGATTTAGGGTTATGGTTATAGCTAGAACTAAGGTAAGTGTTAGGTCAAGGGCTAGGGTTAGGGTCAAGGAAAGGGGTCAGGTCTGGGTTAGGATTAAGGGTTATGGTTTGAGCTAGAGATAAGGCTAGGATCAGGGTTAAGGTCAGGGCTAGGCTTTAGCTTTATGATAAGGGCTAGGAGTTAGGGTTATGGTTAGAACTAGAGTTAACGCTTGGGTTAGGGCCAAGGCTAGGCTTTAGGTTTACAGTCAGTGCTATGGTTAGGTTTACTGTCAGGGCTAGAATTTAAGGTTATGGTTAGAGCTAGGGTGGGGTTAGGATCAGCTAGGCTTTAGGGTTATAGTTAGAGCTAGGTTAAGGTTAGGGTCAGATAGGCTTTAGGGTTATGGTTTGAGCAAGGTTAGGGTCAGAAAGGCTTAGAGTTAAGGTCAGGGCTAGAGTCAGGGATACTGTCAGAGCTAGGGTTCAGGGTTATGGTTAGAGCTAAAGCTAGGGTTAGGGTCAGGGCTAGCTAATTACGGTCAGGATTAGGATTTAGGGTTTAGCTAGAACTAAGGTAAGTGTTAGGTTCAGGGCTATTATTCAGGGTTTTGGTCAGAGCTAGGATTTAGGGTTATGGTTAGAGCTAAGGCTAGGGTTAAGGTCAGGGCTAGGTTTACAGTCATGGTTAGGATGTAGGGTTATGGTTATAGCTAGACTAGGGTTGGGGTCAGGGCTAGGTTTCAGGCTTTTGATAAGGGCTAAAGTTCAGTGTTACAGTCAGTTACCCTAACAATCGGCTAGATTACGAGTTTTGCGTTATGAGGGGTGTGGTGCTAACTTGCACTTTATTGTCACCGCTCACTTACCTACAGCGCTGGTATTACAGGTTTTTATAAACCTGGCGTTAAAAGACAAGAAGTGAGCATAGAGCAAACTTGTGCTCCATATCGCACTCCAATACCAGCGCTGCTTAAATCAGCGGTGAGCTGGTTGTACGTGATCGTGCGCGATTTCCCCGTAGACATCAATGGGGAGAGCTGGCTAGTTGTGTGGTTGGTGGGTTTTACTGTTGGGGGGTTGTTTGTATTTTTTTACAGGTAAAAGAGCCGATTTCTTTGGGGCAATGCTCCGCAAAAGGCCCTTTTAAGGGCTATTGATAGTTTAGTTTAGGCTATGTTTTTTTCTTATTTTGGGGGGCTTTTTTATTTTGATAGGGCTATTAGATTAGGTGTAATTGTTTAAATATCTTGTAATTTGTTTTTTATTTTGTGTAATTTAGTGTTTTTTTTGTAATTTAGGTAATTGTATTTAATTAAGGTTAGGGTTAGGGTTATATAATTTATTTAATTGTTGTGTAATGTTAGGTGTTAGTGTGAGGCAGGTTAGGTTTTATTTTACAGGTAAATTTGTATTTATTTTAGCTAGGTAGTTAGTAAATAGTTAATAACTATTTAGTAACTATTCTACCTAGTTAAAATAAATACAAACTAGTCTGTAACATAAAAATAAACCCTAAGCTAGCTACAATGTAACTATTAGTTATATTGTAGCTAGCTTAGGGTTTATTTTACAGGTAAGTATTTAGTTTTAAATAGGAATTATTTAGGTAATTAGAGTAGGTTTTATTTAGATTTATTTTAATTATATTTAAGTTAGGGGGTGTTAGGGTTAGACTTAGGTTTAGGGGTTAATAAATTTAGTATAGTGGCGGCGAAATTGGGGGCGGCAGATTAGGGGTTAATGAATGTAGGTAGGTGGCGGCGATGTAAGGGACAGCAGATTAGGGGTTAATAATATTTAACTAGTGTTTACAATTCGGTAGTGCGGCGGTTTAGGGGTTAATTTGTTTATTCTAGTGGTGGCGATGTCCGGAGCAGCAGATTAGGGGTTATTAATTTTATTTTAGTGTTTGCGATGCGGGAGTGCCTCTGTTTAGGGGTTAATAGGTAGTTTATGGGTGTTAGTGTACTTTTTAGCACTTTAGTTATGAGTTTTATGCTACAGCTTTGTAGTGTAAAACTCATAACTACTGACTTTAGAATGCATTACAAATCTTGCTCACTTTTTGGCCTCCAAAAAAAAAAAAAGCTTTTTTTTTTTTTTTTTTCTCCTTTTTGGTTATTGTTACTCTTAGTATTAGGTATTGGTTTGTATAGACTTCTGCTACTGTTTGTAAATGTCTTTTGATATTGGAGTCCAATATAAACATTTGTAGAATGTGTAAAGACAAATAGTACAAGATGTATGGTCTGTATTGAACAAGTTACTTTTATTATATTGGAGATTGTATATGGTAATGGGAACATGATTATTAGGTGTTAACATGTCTCCTTATTATGTGTGATATGTTGTAATCCGTATGAAAATATGCTAATAAAAAGATTTAAACATAAACTAATAATCTGGCCAGATTTAGTACAGTGAACTAATTTATTAGTCTGGCCAGACTTTCACTTATTAAGCTGCTTTCAAGTTATTTCCATATAAGCAAAAAAGTATCTTTTGTATCTTTATGCAAATGTTATACGTGTTTTTATTTAAAATACATTTGATAAAATAAATAAAATTGAAGTGTCCTTTTAAGGCTCAAGTGTACACCAATATACACTTCCTGCTAATAAAATCAAAATACCAGCTTTAAAAAAAAAAAAAAAAAAAAAAAAAAAAAGCTTGTAATATCGGCGCTATGGAAGACCCATTGAAAAAAGACTATAAGCAAATTGCGTAAGTCAATTTGTGGTACGGCCAAAAAAGTGTGCGATACAGCTGTACCTACAAGACTCATAATTGCAGCGGTAGTGAAAAAGCAGCGTTACGAGCCTTAACGCTGCTTTTTTACTCATAATGCAAAACTCTTAAACTAGCCGAATAACATTTATACATTGGTATAAAAAGGTACATTCTATTTCTTACACTAACAAGTTATATCAGGGTAGGTTACATTTGCGAGAGTAACATTACTAACTTAGGAGAACAATTTCCTATCCTGAAGCACAATCAGTAGTTTGTGCACTTCTATAGAAAGTTAACTATAGGGAGGCTCTCAACTTAAATCTAAATGAAAAGGATGAATGAGAAAAGACAGAAAGATCTGATGTATGGTCAGGGTGAATTAATTTGGCTGAAATTGAGAGACTAAGTTTAGCAAGAGTAAGGATGGGGAAAAAAGTGTAAAATGCTGTTAATAAGTACACATAAAGAAAGTTCAGGGAAGTATGAGTGCTCAGGATACAGATGCATCTTGTCATAAGATGAATTGTAGCAGCTGCAGCAATTTAAGTGCTAGTTATATAGAGGAGTAATCAGGTTTTAGGTTTTTGGGTTGGGTGGTCACTGCATGCGTGCAATTCTGATGAGAGGCAGTAGTGTGATATGCTCTGGTAATCACAAAATAGTGAACTGGTGATGTGTGGGATGAAACATTATTAATAACCCTTTTAAAAGGCGGGATAACTCTTTTAAAGCATCTTCTCTCAACCTCAACATTCTGTAGCTGGCAATCACCTTGCTTTGAGTAAAAATAAAAAGTTAAAGCACAGCATGACAAATTCTAGTAGCCAGAAACTTTTATCCATATATATATTTATTTATTTATTTATTTATAAAATATTTTACCAGGAAGGATACATTGAGATTTCTCTCGTTTTCAAGTATGTCCTGGGTCCACAAAACATTGCATTGATACAATAGGGTACAATAAAATTCAAAAACAATAATAATACACAATAGATGCAACATTTTTACATAGAACAGGTAGGAAATATATAATTAACCATAACAGGTGCATTCTGTTTTGAGATATGTAGAGAGGGATCTCTTAAAGGATATTAGGCTTGGGGAAGGTTTGAAAGTGTGCGGGAGGTCATTCCATAACTGTGGCGCTCGGTAGGAAAAGGAGGCTCGAGCTGCTTTCTTTTTGTATTGAGGCACGCTAAATAATGTGCTGTTATTGGATCGGCGGTTATAGGAGGTGGGAATAGCTGGGAGAGCATTCTGCTCAGGTAGGGTGGGAGCTTCCCAGAAAAGCTCTTAAACACAAGGCAGGAAAGATGGAGGGTGCGTCTGGATTCCAGCGTCAGCCAGTTTAGTTCTTTTAGCATGTCACAATGGTGGGTCTTGTAGTTAAATTGTAGCACAAAGCGGCAGAACGAGTTATACAATGTATTAAGTTTATTAAGGTGAGTTTGCGGTGCAGGTGCATATACTACGTCCCTGTAATCCATGATAGGCATCAGCATTTGCTGTACAATCTTTTCCTTTACTGTAGGGCTGAGGCAGGATTTGTTTCTGTACAGGGCACCTAATTTTGGATAAAGTTTAGATGCAAGTTTTTCTATGTGGAGGCCAAAAGATAGATTAGGGTTTAAGAACATACCCAAGTATTTGAAAGAGTGGACTGCGGTAAGCGTGCAATTGGATTTTGTTTTGATGCGTAGATGGGAATTTTGTAATTTGTGTAATTTAGGCCCAGTTCCAAAGATCATTGTGACAGTTTTGCCAGTGTTTAGGAAAAGTTTGTTTTTTGAGATCCACTTTTCTACCTCTGTGAATATATATATTCCACTTTTCTAACTCTGTGAATATATATCCTCCATTGTTATACCCTGAACCCCCTTAGCATGTAAGCCTAAGAGTCCAGCTGTTTGTAGATCACCTTCTTAAGAGAGGATTACAACAGTGCAACTCTTGGCAGGGCCCTCTACCCATTTGATGCCTTTAATTGTTTTGTTGTACTCCCCTTTGTTTATAGCACTGCGGAATCTGTTGGCGCTCTACAAATAACCGATAATAATAATAATAATAATAATATATATATATATATATATATATATATATATATATATATATATATATATATACACATACACAGTATCTCATAAAAGTGAGTACACCCCTCACATTTTTGTAAATATTTTATTATTTCTTTTCATGTGACAGCACTGAAGAAATGATACTTTGCTACAATGTAAAGTAGTGAGTGTACAGCCTGTATAACAGTGTAAATGTTCTGTCCCTTCAAAATAACTCAACACACAGCCATTAATGTCTAAACCGTTGGCAACAAAAGTGAGTACACACCAAGTGGAAATGTCCAAATTGGGCCCAATTAGCCATTTTCCCTCCCTGGTGTCATGTGACTCGTTAGTGTTACAAGGTCTCAGGGGTGAATGGGGAGCAGGTGTGTTAAATTTGGTGTTATCGCTCTCACACTCTCTCATACTGGTCCCTGGAAGTTCAACATGGCACCTCATGGCAAAGAACTCTCTGAGGATCTGAAAAAAAAGAATTGTTGCTCTACATAAAGATGGCCTAGGCTATAAGAAGATTGCCAAGACCCTGAAACTGAGCTGCAGCATGGTGGGCAAGACCATACAGAGGTTTCACAGGACAGGTTCAACTCAAAACATGCCTCGTCATGGTCGACCAAAGGAATTGAGTGCACATGCTCAGCGTCATATCCAGATGTTGTCTTTGGGAAATAGACGTATGAATTCTGCCAGCATTGCTGCAGAGGTTGAAGGGGTGGGGGGTCAACCTGTCAATGCTCAGACCATATGTGTCATGATCCTCCTATTCCACCTTAAATGTGTCAAGCAAATACTATATACCACCTTTACATCTTGTTAACTTCCTACCTGAACCCAATATAAACCTGCTTCCTCCCATGGTCCTTTGCTGGTTTATTGAAGTGTAATAGCTACAGTTCCAGTCCTTACCTTTTCTACAGCATAACAGGATTTAAACTGTGTATTTATTTCCTTTTCTATCAGCATACCTCTACTTCAGCCGGAGCTGACATTACATATCTGCAGTAGGACTTCACTCCACACCTCCCCCATCCAGGGTCTGCTTGTGAGTATTCCTAACAACCTGGCGTGACACGCCACTCAACAAACAGGAAACACAGGGACCACAGCGTTCACACTGCTCACCAAGCTCATTGGGACCGGATCTCTGTGCTGCACACATCGCACTCACAGCAGCGGCTGTATGCTTAAAGGGGAAATCTCATTCAGCGACTTCAGGACAGGTGCTGTATAAACTTTCATAAACACACTGTGCAACTCTCTTCTGAAGTGAACTTAAACATACTACAAGTGTAAGATTGGTATAGTGAAGCTGCTTGCATGTAACCGTGAAGTCTCTCTGCTAACTGCATCCTGAAGTACAATTAACCTCTGCACTACTGTTTGTAGACTGAAGCTGCTTGCATTTAACCCTGATCTCTCTCTACTAACTGCATCCTGATGTATATTTAACCTCTACACTACTGTTTATCTCTGTATATCCATTGCTACGAATACCTGCCAAAGTCAACTCCCACTAATAGACACTTCAGTTACTGGGAGCTAGCTGTCCGGCAAAATTAACAACAAGTGTTATACAGTTCACTAAAAGCATATAGTGTACTGTCATCCTCAACTCTTGTAACACATCCACAATTTTATCATGATATCTAGGTAATTACAATTACAAGTGAGTTGATTGTTACAATATGCCGCACACTGCATCAAATTGGTCTGAATGGCTGTTGTCTCAGAAGGAAGGCTCTTCTATAGATGATGCACAAGAAAGCCCGCAAACAGTTTGCTGAAGACAAGCAGACTAACGACATGGATTACTGGAACCATGTCCTGTGGTCCGATGAGACCAAGATAAACTTATTTGGTTCAGATGGTGTCAAGCGTGTGTGTTGGCATCCAGGTGAGGAGTACAAAGACAAGTTTGTCTTGCCTACAGTCAAGCATGGTGGTGGGAGTGTCATGGTCTGGGCCTGCGTGAGTGCTGCTGGCACTGGGGAGCTACAGTTCATTGAGGGAACCATAAATGCTAACATGTACTGTGACACACTGAAGCTGAGCATGATCTCCTCCCTTCGGAGACTGGGCCGCAGGGCAGTATTCTAACATGTTAACAAATCTAAACACATCTCCAAAATGACCACTGCCTTGCTAAAGAAGCTGAGGGTAAAGGTGATGGACTGGCCAAGCATGTCTCCAGACCTAAACCCTATTGAGTATCTGTGGGGCATCCTCAAATGGAAGGTGGGGGAGCGCATGGTCTCTAACATCCACCAGCTTCATGATGTCATCATGGAGGAGTGGAAGAGGACTCTAGTGGCAACCTGTGGAGCTCTGGTGAACTCCATGCCCAATAGGGTTAAGGCAGTGCTGGAAAATAATGGTGGCCACACAAAATATTGACACTTTGGGCCCAATTTGGACATTTCCACTTAGGGGTGTACTCACTTTTGTTGCCAACGGTTTAGACATTAATGGCTGTGTGTTGAGTTATATTGAGGGTACAGCAAATTTACACTGTTATACAGGCTGTACACTCACTACTTTACATTGTACCAAAGTGTCATTTCTTCAGTGTTGTCACATGAAAATATATAATAAAATATTTACAAAAATGTGAGGGGTGTACTCACTTTTGTGAGATACTGTATGTATATATATATATATATATATATATATATATATATATACAGAAGCAGGGAACCAGCACTCTTTTTTACATCCAACTGCCGGGATGCGCTTACAAGCATTCAAATATCCGCACATCAAAGAAGGCACTCTCCGTTTGAATAAGCCGTTTATTAGTGTCTCACGGTGGGGGTAAGTAGGTATTTAAGTTGTTATGCGATTAATGCCTGTAAGTGGTCTGAGGACGGGGGAGACCCCGAAAACATTTACTAATAAACGGCTTATTCAAACGGAGAGTGCCTTCTTTGATGTGCGGATATATATATATATATATACATATACAATTTATACCTCTCTCAACCTGTATCTATCTAAGTAAAATAACATTATATATATATAAATAATGTTATTTTACTTAGATAGATACAGGTTGAGAGAGATATAAATTGTATGTGTGTGTATATATATATATATATATATATATATATATATCAATATGACACCCATAGGTGACTTTTGGGGCTTTAAACTAGTGTGCCAGGACCTAATTTTAAGGTTTGTCAAACCCTGTCTTAAAGACAACACTCTTTGGACAACGTCTCACAGCACATTCATTACTAACATAGGAAAATACATTGATATACTCCAAAACAAAACCACATTCACTAAAATATTATTATCAATGTAAGATTTAATACCAAACCACTAGTTGAACTTGTCTGAAAGTTAAGCATTCATAATAACCTGTGAAATTTACAGCTTTGGCACTTTGATTATTTTTTTTTTGGTTTTTTTTTTACAAAGAAAATTGATGATGATGTAATATTCTTGTTGCAACTTTGAATCCATGTTGAAAGCACAATCGTAATTACTCATAAATGAGGGCTTGAACAGGGGTCATGAATAAAATAGACATCCTAACAATGTTTTTAGATTTTTACCCGAGTATCAAAACCTGTTTATACATAAATATATTTATTTACTGAACCTAGTTTTTCCGTACTTATTTTATCCAAAGTATCCCCAGAGGAACACATTAAATGCAAGTAGGATAATGGCATTAATGTTACAAACATTTCTCCAGAGAGGAACTTCTTCAATACTGGTCAGCTTCTTCTGCAAGGTCTGTTGCTCTTCCTCAGATAATTTTACCTCCGGTTGAAGTGAAATTCCACAGAACCAAAAAAAGACCTTTTTCCACCATGAATGTTTAGGCTCTGGGGGAAAAAGAAAAGCAAAGAGCATCTAATAGAGGTTCCCAGGACGGATTTATTTCAGCTAGAGCATATAGTTTAAAATAAAATGTTTAATGAAATTTTGAAAGAATACTGAGGTAGGGTAAAGAGTGTGCACACGTGAGCACTGTATGACAACAGTGTTTTTGCAATAATGTTATACACATAGTCTTCAGGTCACATCCATACTCTTGAGCATACCTCAGTATGTTGTCATGTGTTATGCCCTACATGTGTAAAGTCTAACACTGTTACACACATTGTTGCAAACTATGCTGCCATATATTCAACAATATCATATAAATGTTCATTTCTAGTTGCAATGAAGTGAATTAAAGTATTTAACAAATAATTTATACACCTTTCACACAAATATATATGATAAAAAAATACATGGCAAAGATTAATATTCATATATTGTATTATTTTAAAACCATAAGTAAATGGTATTACTACTAACTCCATTACAGTAAATATCTATAAAATATCTATTAAATTACATTAAGTTTTGATAATGGTGATGACATATATAGCAAAGGAAAGATTAATAAACAGAAATTATAAGGTTTATTTAAAAAGAGAGAACAGTACACTGTTATATATTATATGGTTTACAAACACAAACATTCCACTAGTTTAAAATTACAAGTTTTTAATTCACCCGTAGAAAAAAAAGATGACAAATTTGTTGCAAGCGCTGTATGATATATTAGCTACAATGCATTTGGAAATTCCATTAAAACTATAGGCAGCCAGATCCTCTGGTTATTCTAATATAGCTCTTGTTACCATTTGTAGCAAGTGAAGTGTAATAGCTGTTGATTCATTACTTGTAGCTAGTTCTGGTAAAGAGCTCTTGTTACTATTTGTAACAAGTGAAGTGAGATAGCTGATGATTGGCTACTTGTAGCTAGTGCTGGTAAAGAGCTCTTGTTACCATTTGTAGCAAGTGAAGTGTGATAGCTGATGATTGGCTACTTGTAGGTAGTGCTGGTAAAGAGCTCTTGTTACTATTTGTAACAAGTGAAGTGTTATAGCTGATGATTCGCTACTAGCTAGTGCAGGTAAAGTGCTTGTTACCATTTGTAGCAAGTGAAGTGTGATATTAACACACATTTTCGACCTCTTCCTCAGCACCGGTATATTTCCCTCATCTCTGAAACATGCACTGGTCACTCCTATCCTCAAAAAAACCTTAGCTGAGGTGATGGTAGGTGGCGCAAATGAATGCTGATTCCCTGTAGTGAAGTGTTAATATCTCAATGTTTATTGTTGGCTAAGTGAGTTCCGTGGTAAATTCTATTTGCTTTGTTTAGATTATAGTGTCGATTTCTATTAATATATAAATTTCTATTAATAATATACTCCTTATATAAATATAAATAAATAAAATGCCTTTAGTTGGTAAATAAAAACAATTTATTTTCACAATACGTTAAAATGTATACACTTTATGTACTATTGACACCGGTGTCTAGGATTACTATAAAAGATACTAAAACTGGACAAGCATAAAATAAAATACAATTTTAAGTTAAAATGATATAATTTCAAGTTTCAAATGATACTTTTACGTTGAGTGTTAGTGTTACACTTTGCTAATTTCCACAGTGAGGCCTAATTTCAACGGTATGTTACAGTATTATTAACATTCATATACTTTAGCTGTGGACTGTTATTTGTCTCAGTCTTTTGACGAAATGACCTTACAGTATTAGCCGGGTATATGTGATGGTACACTATATTCTAGTAGTGCTGGTTGTGCTGTTTTAACAGTGCTCTAAAGTACCTTGAAGTGTATCCGTCTGTTGTTGCTGTATCCGTTGGGGAATATTGCGGTTAAATATATGCCGCTACTTGATTCCCTTAAGTGTGTCTGTAATTTGTATAAAACATTGGGATAAAGTTTTATAAGGTGTGCAATATTCCCCCCTTACTATCAGTCCAACCACTATCACAAACGCACTCAAAAAAAACCTTCCCTTGATCCAACCTCCCCATCCAACTATAGCCCTATTTCCCTCCTTCCTCTTGCCTCAAATCTTTTCGAAAAGCTAGTATATGCATGCCTATCCAATTTCCTTACATTAAACTCCCTCCTTGACTCACGACAATCTGGATTTCATCCCCATTATTCCACAGAGACAGCAATCGTTAAGGTTGCCAATGACCTACTTACAGCAAAATCAAAAGGCCACTTCTCTCTGCTTATTCTCCTTGATCTCTCTGCAGGCTTTGATACTGTTGACCACCCTCCAATCCTTCGGCATTTGTGAGACAGCCCTCTTGTGGTTCTCTTCCTATCTGTCAATCCGTACCTTTAGTGTAGCCTTCTCTGGGGCCTCCTCTGCCCCGTCACCACTTTCTGTCTAGGTACCACAAGACTCTGTCCTTGGTCCCCTTTTCTTCTCAATCTACACATCATCATTAGGTTCCCTAATAAAGTCCCATGGGTTTCAATATCGTTGGTATGCCGATGACACCCAAATCTACTTCTATGCACCAGACCTATCCCCTTCCTTGCTAACCGATGTCACTAACTGTCTTTCACACATATCTTCCTGGATGTCCTCTCACTACCTCAAGCTAAATCTCTCCAAAACAGAGCTCCTTATTCCCCCCCCTTCTTCCAAAATCTCCACCCCCAATCTCTCTATAACTGTTGAGAACTCTATCATTACCCCTACCCCGCATGCCTGATGTCTTGGGGTCACATTTGACTCAGATCTTTCTTTTACTCCTCACATTCAGTTTCTGGCTAAAGCCTGCCACTTCTACCTAAAAAACATCTAAAAAATTAGATATTTCCTTACACAAGATACACAAGATACAACCAAGATTTTAATCCACTCTCTCATCCTCGATTACTGCAACTCTGTCCTCTCTGGTCTCCTCAGCTGCCTCCTAGCTCCTTTACAATCCATAATGAATGCCTCTGCCAGGCTCATGTTCCTTACACGTCGCCATTCATCTACTGAACCTCTCTGCCAATCCCTTCACTGGCTTCCTCTTGCCTCTAGGATTTAACACAAAATTCTCACACTGACATACAAAGCCCTTAACTGCACTGCTCCTCCCTATATCGCAGACCTTGTCTCCAGATACTCTTTCTCCCATCCTGTTTAGGTATTGCTGAGTGACATTGGATAAACTGTGCATGTATAACAATTTAATAGTTTCTTTGAGCTAATATCTACCTGATATGAATTGATTTGGCTATAACTACAGCAGACCCCCCAATCTCACTACCTTATATATCTAAGAGTGCAAAAGAGAACATTTGTCTTGTTAGTTCAGCACAGACCCCTGGAGTGAAGGTGACAAGATTCTGTGTTTTAGTGGAAGATATTCTCAGAATCCCAGGACATTGTAAGTTAACAGATACATGTGAAAATCAACATGATATTCACTAGATCCTCTTTGAAGTTGCAATACACATCTTGCCTGGAAACAAATAAAGATACTTGCAGACATGTGGAAATGCTGTGACTTAATCTTCATAATAATTTAAAATACCCATATCATATTGAAAAAAATCTATATGTAGGTATTGATCTGAAAATTATACTATATTGAATACATATCTGCTATATGGAGTGAATAACTGTATGGTGAGTTTAAAATATCTAACTCATTTCAAAATAAATAATTTTCTTTGTTGTTTTGTTTCAGAAACTGATGTGACCGTGAAATTCCAAAAATGATACATGCTAAATAAGTTATCCTATCAATATGTCATAGATAGGGGTCCATATTTCAAACGTGGTTGAAGCATGTAAAATGGTGAAGGGAAATATCTATTTCATGTACTTATCAATAATTATATATACTGTATCTGTCATGAAGTAGTTACTGCAGAATCTACTTCCAATTAGATATGTGATATAAGATGGTGACTGGGAAATGCAATATATACCAGCATATTGAATGAACTAATATATAATTAATATCATACTGAAAGTATTAAATTATAAAAATCCTTTTGCATAGACCTAATCTTTAGAATGTATGGGAAAACAATCTAAATCTATATACTCGTGTTTGATAAAGATATGTACATCTTCAGTAATATTAATTGGTCATATATGTTGAACATATAATTTATTAATAATAGGAAATATAGTATATTAAGTGAACACTTAAAAATATACATTTGGCTATAAAAATATTTTGCTAACAAAGCCGTTTTCATGCTCATGTTGCCCCCCGATGGAATAAAACTAGTATTACAGCCAAAAGGTTTGGCTGTTCAGAGAGGCATTTTCCAATAACCAATGAGATGATCAGCTTCCGATTAGAGCGTATCCAAATTTTTGTTTGGAATGATTAAAAAAGAAGGAGGGGTTATATCTTTTACAAGAGCCCACAAACACACAGACTCAAACACAGAGTAACCTTTGACTGAGAGAGAAATACACAGATTTGTTCTAGTATCTTTTATGCATTTTTGTTGGGACCATTTCTTAGGATAAGAAAGAAAATAATTGAGGCCTGTATTCTTGCAAAATAGTGGAATAATCCTTCTTATATGACCAGCAAGATGCCCCAGGATAAGCTGAATTCTCATGGGTATTTGGTAAAGTATAAGCGATTGTTAATTATATTTAATATTTAAAATCAAGGTATTCTAAAGGTATAGATACATTTTAGCTGATATTTGAAGTGGTATTTTATAGTCAAGTCGCTAGTATTAAATAGATGATTATATTTCATATCTTAAGCATACTAGTGCTTAGACAATTACTATTGAGAAAAGGGTCAGGCATTAATATTTATTAAGTCATTGGAGCTACTGTGATATATTATAAAAATTGCATTTATTATTGTATTAAATTTCTGGTGGTTTAATATAAGTTATATAGAACCATTTGTGGGCTAAATACTTTTCTGAAAGTTCTTTTAGATTTATTGAGATTTAGTAAGATTTGTGTGAAGTATCTTGTTATATTGTTAACTAAGCACTGTTAAGTTAGCAGTCCATATTTTAGTATTGGAATAAATATTGCTGGATAATTATAAACTGTTCTGGTATTCTCATTTGTGGTATTTTAATAAGCATTTCATTGTGAGTAAGGTTAACTTTTAAAGATATATTTTATGATCTGTTTTGCATAGAAAATTGTAACAGAATAAGCGTGTATAATTGATTCATAGGGGCTTATCTATCAAGCTCCGTACGGAGCTTGACGCCCCATGTTTCTGGCGAGCCTGCAGGCTCGCCAGAATCAGCAGTTATGAAGCAGCGGTCTAAAGACCGCTGCTCCATAACCCTGCCCGCCTGCTCTGAGCAGGTGGACACACATCGCCACAAATCAACCCAATCAAGTACGATCAGGTTGATTGACAACCCCATGCTGGCGGCCGATTGGACGGGAATCTGCAGGGGGCGGCGCTGCACCAACAACTCACAAGAGCTGCTGGTGCAATGCTGAATACGGAGAGCGTATTGCTCTCCGCATTCAGCAAGGTCTTTCGGACCTGATCCGCACTGTCGGATCAGGTCCGACAGACCGTTGTTAAATAGGCCTCAATATCTAGTTTTTACTTAAATATAATTCAATGTCTTTATAACGATAACTGATAAGAACAAAGGATTAAATATTAATTTTTAATAATATTGTTGTCAAATTTATAGATATCTCAGTAGTGATATTTTGGAGTACATTACAAAGATTTAAT
Source organism: Bombina bombina (assembly GCF_027579735.1). Lineage (NCBI taxonomy): Eukaryota > Metazoa > Chordata > Amphibia > Anura > Bombinatoridae > Bombina > Bombina bombina. Next base: position 170,804,211 of record NC_069508.1, read on the forward strand.
ATCTTACTGAAGTGTATTGACAAAGTTCTGCTATATTTATTACAGATTGCAGAAAATAGAGGACAGAAGCGCCACATGGCCCAATATTGTAGAAAATATTTTAAAATTGTAAAGATGTGACGGTTGCACTTACATGAGATATGACACCCCTAGTGGTGTAGACAGAACAATCTGGGGTCAATAGCAGTCACCCAGAAGACTGACCTCCGGTGGATATGTAGTAATCTGTGGAGGACAATACAAAGCACAAAGGAGTGCCTATATGGCCTAGTATTGCTGATGCAAATGGATAATAATATAATTTATGAAATGCACTCACATTTGATGGCGCACCTCCCTTGCTGCTACAGGGGCAAACAGGATTAAGCCTGTTGAAACAGCCACTGGTGGCTGAGAAACGCGTTGCTACAATTTTTAACTTTTTAAATAAAGTAAGTTATTTTACTTACCACTTGCTGCTTGTTTTTGCTATACCATCTACACTTTAAATCTGCTTTTGGACCATTGAGAGTTCCTGGATGCCAGTGATTAAGTCTACTGGGTGACCATATTGACCCCAGTTTGCCCCTGCAGCACCAAGGGAGGTGCTCCATCAAATGTGAGTGCATTTCATATATTATATTATTATTCATTTGCATCAGCAATACTAGACCATATAGGCACCCCTTTGTGCTTTGTATTGTCCTCCACAGATTACTACATATCCACTGGAGGTCAGTCTTCTGGGTGACTGCTATTGACCCCAGATTGTTCTGTCTACACCACTAGGGGTGTCATATCTCATGTGAGTGCAACCATCACATCTTTACAATTTTAAAATAGTTTCTACAATATTGGGCCATGTGGCGCTTCTGTCTTCTATTTTCTGCAGATTACTGACTATGAGTCATGGCCTTGAACCTTTACAGATAGCTGCCTTATTGTGCCCATCCATCTATCCACATTGATACCATCTACATGTCATTTAAGGACTTTTTTTATTTAGATTTGCATTTGTAGAATATATGTTATTTTATCATATATGCTGTTTCCAATGATATAATATCACCACTGTGTATATCGACATATTAATGTCACCAATTTTTCACTGCTAATGTTATCAAAAATACCATTGCACTTAAGAAGGGCGCCCCCTATTACTATTCTTTCATTTATTGTAGATATCGCTGACAATAGTTTTATACTGCTATTAATTATTAATATTCATAATTACAATACGTAACAGTTCCCTTCGCTCTGCTCATGACCTCCTACTCTCCTCCTCTCTTTTTATCTCCTCATACTCCTGTTTATAGGACTTCTCCAGACTGGCTCCCATCTTGTGGAACTCTCTGCCTCGCTCCACAAGACTCTCCCCTAGTTTTGAAAGCTTCAAGTGCTCCCTAAAGTCTCTACTGTTCAGGGATGCATACAACCTATGCTAACCTTTCTTTATACCAGTTCCTCTTCTCCATTGCAATCCCCTGAACCCCCTTAGCATGTAAGCCTAAGAGTCCAGCTGTTTGTAGATCACCTTCTTAAGAGCTGACTACAACAGTGTGACTCTTAGCAGGGCCCTCTACCCGTTTGATCCCTATAAATGTTTTGTTGTACTCTGCCTTTGTTTATAATTCTGCGGAATCTGTTGGTGCTCTACAAATAAATAAATAAATAATAATAATAATAAGTGTGATAGCTGATGATTCACTACTCGTAGCTAGTGCTGGTAAAGAGCTCTTATTAGCATTTGTAACAAGTGAAGTGTGATAGCTGATGATTCGCTACTTTTAGCTAGGGCTGGTAAAAAAGCTCATCGCTTCATGAAGCTAATGTCATGTAATGAAGCCCATGGTTTTCAAGTGGGTGGGCGTTGGGAGGTATAGTAATATAGTTATAATGGAGCAAAATATTGGTTTAGCGCATGTGCAAATAAAGGAAAGGATTTAGGCATATTTTCAAATGACCATCACTTTAAAGGGTTACTGAACCCATTTTTTTTCATGATTCAGCTAGATCATGCAATTTTAAGCAACTTTTTAATTTACTCCAGTTATCAATTTTTGTTTGTTCTCTTGCTATCTTTATTTGAGAAAGCAAGAATGTAAGCATATGAGCCAGCCCATCTTTGGTTCAGCACCTGGGTACAGCTTGCTGATTGGTGGCTACATGTACCCATGCAACCATGAAAGACAAAATGCGGGTTTAGTATCCCTATAACTATATTTTTCATTAATATTGTTTTCATATTCAAATATTTTATTCTAATTCATTCTGTGCAGCATCTGATGGATAGGTAGATATATTGATTGTGATGACTTTTAAAGCAAATTAAAATAAATAAATAAATCATCCGAGCTACAGTACAATATTTTTATATCCAATTCCAAACATTTTGAAAAGGGAGCAGATTTATTGTATTTACATTCAGTACACAATTTAAGCAATTATTATTATTATTATTGTTATCATACAAGGGTTCCAGTAGCAGATATCACAGTACTACTGCTATTGATTTTACCCTAATACAGTTTTTCCCCAGACACTTTCCTATATGATGATGTATGTGGTGTCAAAGAAAATACTGAATTCATAGGCGAGCAAGCTGTTAATCATAAGCACGTGTACACAGAACAAAGGTCAATAAAGCTTGGCAAAGATAGTAATAAACAGCCCAAAGTTCAGAGTTCCCATACACTTTGTTGTTAATGACTGTGCTTGCCATGTTTTATATCCACAGTTCACACTATCAAAGCAATGAGTGTCAATATCTTACTTTGATTACTTTTTGTTAGAAATGACATATTACTGCCATAAGCAGTTATAATTCAGTAACAAGTAGCAAATGCCATACAATTTCATTATTATTAGTTAATAACAGTCCAATTTAATAAATTGATGAAAAAGCCTCATAATTTGGATATGATTTCCAGGCAAAGTCAAGATTCTTGGCCCTAAAATCAACCATCATCAAAATAAAATCTTTTGCGATTCAGAAAGAACATACAATTTTTTTAAAAAGTTTTCAGTTTACTAATATCAAATTTGCTTTGTTCCCATGATATTCTGTGTTAAACAGATACCTAGGTAGCATCAGGAGCACTACATGGCAGGAAATAGTGCTGCCATCTAGTGCTCTTACATTTGGATAACACTCTTGTAAAACTGCTGCCATCTAGTGCTCTTACAAATGGATAACACTCTTGTAAAACTGCTGCCATATAGTGCTCTTACATATGGATAACATTCTTGTAAAACTGCTGCCATCTAGTGCTCTTACAAATGGATAACACTCTTGTAAAACTGCTGACATCTAGTGCTCTTACATATGGATAACACTCTTGTCAAACTGCTGCCATCTAGTGCTCTTACAAATAGATAACATTCTTGTAAAACTGCTGCCATCTAGTGCTCTTACAAATGGATAACATTCTTGTAAAACTGCTGCCATCTAGTGCTCTTACAAATGGATAACATTCTTGTAAAAACTGCTGCCATCTAGTGCTCTTACAAATAGATAACACTCTTGTAAAACTGCTGCCATCTAGTGCTCTTACAAATGGATAACACTCTTGTAAAACTGTTGCCATCTAGTGCTCTTACAAATAGATAACATTCTTGTAAAACTGCTGCCATCTAGTGCTCTTACATATGGATAACACTCTTGTAAAACTGCTGCCATCTAGTGCTCTTGCAAATAGATAGCATTCTTGTAAAAACTGCTGCCATCTAGTGCTCTTACAAATGGATAACACTCTTGTAAAACTGCTGCCATCTAGTGCTCTTACATATGGATAACATTCTTGTAAAACTGCTGCCATCTAGTGCTCTTACATATGGATAACATTCTTGTAAAACTGCTGCCATCTAGTGCTCTTACATATGGATAACATTCTTGGAAAACTGCTGCCATCTAGTGCTCTTATATATGGATAACATTCTTGTAAAACTGCTGCTGTATAGTGCACGCTTCTGAGCTTACGTTGCTGCTTTTCAACAAAAGATACCAAGAATTAATACAAAAATGATAATAGAAGTAAATTAGAAAGTTGTTTAAAATTGCATGCTCTGGGGGGGGGGGAGCCAGCTACAGAGGCAGCCAGACGTGTCCTTATGAAGCTCCTCAATTTCAGATTTAATTACACAATTTAATTTATTCATAAGGGACCTAAATCTTTTCTTGGCTATCTAACGCCTAGATTTAGAGTTCTGCGGCCAAAGGGGTGCGTTAGCTACGCATGCTTTTTTCCCCCCGCACCTTTTAAATACAGCTGGTATTGAGAGTTCACAGAATGGCTGCGTTAGGCTCCAAAAAAGGAGCGTAGAGCATATTTACCGCAACTTCAACTCTCGATACCAGCGGAGCTTACGGACGCGACCAGCTTCAAAAACGTGCTCATGCACGATTCCCCCATAGAAAACAATGGGGCTGTTTGAGCTGAAAAAAAACCTAACACCTGCAAAAAAGCCGCGTTCAGCTCCTAACGCAGCCCCATTGTTTGCTATGGGGAAACACTTCCTACGTCTGCACCTAACACTCTAACATGTACCCGAGTCTAAACACCCCTAACCTTACACTTATTAACCCCTATTCTGCCGCCCCCGCTATCGCTGACCCCTGTATATTATTTTTAACCCCTAATCTGCCGCTCCGTAAACCGCCGCTACTTACATTATCCCTATGCACCCCTAATCTGCTGCCCCTAACACCGCCGACCCCTATATTATATTTATTAACCCCTAATCTGCCCCCCACAACGTCGCCTCCACCTGCCTACACTTACTAAACCCTAATCTGCCGAGCGGACTGCACTGCTATTATAATAAAATTATTAACCCCTAATCCGCCTCACTCCCGCCTCAATAACCCTATAATAAATAGTATTAACCCCTAATCTGCCCTCCCTAACATCGCCGACACCAAACTTCAAACATTAACCCCAAATCTGCCGACTGGAGCTCACCGCTATTCTAATAAATGTATTAACCCCTAAAGCTAAGTCTAACCCTAACACTAACACCCCCCGAAATTAAATATAATTTAAATCTAACAAAATAAATTAACTCTTATTAAATAAATTATTCCTATTTAAAGCTAAATACTTACCTGTAAAATAAATCCTAATATAGCTACAATATAAATTATAATTATATTATAGCTATTTTAGGATTTATATTTATTTTACAGGTAACTTTGTATTTATTTTAACCAGGTACAATAGCTATTAAATAGTTAAGAACTATTTAATAGCTAAAATAGTTAAAATAATTACAAAATTACCTGGAAAATAAATCCTAACCTAAGTTACAATTAAACCTAACACTACACTATCAATAAATTAATTAAATAAAATGCCTACAATTACCTACAATTAAACCTAACACTACAGTATCAATAAATTAATTAAATACAATATCTACAAATAAATACAATGAAATAAACTAACTAAAGTACAAAAAATAAAAAAGAACTAAGTTACAAAAAATAAAAAAATATTTACAAACATCAGAAAAATATTACAACAATTTTAAACTAATTACACCTACTCTAAGCCCCCTAATAAAATAACAAAGACCCCCAAAATAAAAAAATGCCCTACCCTATTCTAAATTACAAAAGTTCAAAGCTCTTTTACCTTACCAGCCCTGAACAGGGCCCTTTGCGGGGCATGCCCCAAAGAATTCAGCTCTTTTGCCTGTAAAAAAAACACATACAATACCCCCCCCCAACATTTCAACCCACCACCCACATACCCCTAATCTAACCCAAACCCCCCTTAAATAAACCTAACACTAAGCCCCTGAAGATCTTCCTACCTTATCTTCACCATACCAGGTTCACCGATCGATCCAGAAGAGCTCCTCCGATGTCTTGATCCAAGCCCAAGCGGGGGGCTGAAGATGTCCATGATCCGACTGAAGTCTTCATCCAAGCGGGAGCTGAAGAGGTCCATGATCGGGCTGAAGTCTTCATCCAAGCGGGAGCTGAAGAGGTCCATAATCGGGCTGAAGACTTCTATCAACGGCATCTTCAATCTTCTTTCTTCCGGATCCATGTTCATCCCGCCGACGCGGAACATCCATCTTCACCGACGACTTCCCGACGAATGACGGTTCCTTTAAGGGACGTCATCCAAGATGGCGTCCCTCGAATTCCTATTGGCTGATAGGATTCTATCAGCCAATCAGAATTAAGGTAGGAAAATTCTGATTGGCTGATGGAATCAGCCAATCAGAATCAAGTTCAATCCGATTGGCTGATTCAATCAGCCAATCAGATTGAGCTCGCATTCTATTGGCTGTTCCAATCAGCCAATAGAATGCAAGCTCAATCTGATTGGCTGATTGGATCAGCCAATCGGATTGAACTTGATTCTGATTGGCTGATTCCATCAGCCAATCAGAATTTTCCTACCTTAATTCCGATTGGCTGATAGAATCCTATCAGCCAATCGGAATTCGAGGGACGCCATCTTGGATGACGTCCCTTAAAGGAACCGTCATTCGTCGGGAAGTCGTCGGAAGAAGAAGATGGGTCCGCGGTGGAGGTCTTCAAGATGGAGCCGGTCCTCATCGGATGAAGATAGAAGATGCCGCTTGGAAGAAGATGGTTGCCGGTCCGGATCTACTCTTCTTCCCGGATAGGATGAAGACTTTGGACCCTCTTCTGGACTTCTTCAGCCGTCGGATGATGGATGTCTAGCCCCCGCTTGGGCTTGGATGAAGATTTTGGAGCCAGGACGGATCGGTGTGATACCCGGCGAGGTGAAGATAAGGTAGGAAGATCTTCAGGGGCTTAGTGTTAGGTTTATTTAAGGGGGGTTTGGGTTAGATTAGGGGTATGTGGGTGGTGGGTTGTAATGTTGGGGGGGTATTGTATGTGTTTTTTTTACAGGCAAAAGAGCTGAATTCTTTGGGGCATGCCCCGCAAAGGGCCCTGTTCAGGGCTGGTAAGGTAAAAGAGCTTTGAACGTTTTTAATTTAGAATAGGGTAGAGCATTTTTTTTATTTTGGGGTGCTTTGTTATTTTATTAGGGGGCTTAGAGTAGGTGTAATTAGTTTAAAATTGTTGTAATATTTTTCTAATGTTTGTAAATATTTTTTTATTTTTTGTAACTTAGTTCTTTTTTTATTTTTTGTACTTTAGTTAGTTTATTTCATTGTATTTATTTGTAGATATTGTATTTAAGTAATTTATTGATAGTGTAGTGTTAGGTTTAATTGTAGGTAATTGTAGGTATTTTATTTAATTAATTTATTGATTGTGTAGTGTTAGGTTTAATTGTAACTTAGGTTAGGATTTATTTTCCAGGTAATTTTGTAATTATTTTAACTATTTTAGCTATTAAATAGTTCTTAACTATTTAATAGCTATTGTACCTGGTTAAAATAAATACAAAGTTACCTGTAAAATAAATATAAATCCTAAAATAGCTATAATATAATTATAATTTATATTGTAGCTATATTAGGGTTTATTTTACAGGTAAGTATATAGCTTTAAATAGGAATAATTTATTTAATAAGAGTTAATTTATTTCGTTAGATTTAAATTATATTTAACTTAGGGGGGTGTTAGTGTTAGGGTTAGACTTATCTTTAGGGGTTAATCCATTTTTTACAGTAGCGGCGAGATTCGGTCGGCAGATTAGGGGTTAATAATTGAAGTTAGGTGTCGGCGATGTTAGGGAGGGCAGATTAGGGGTTAATACTATTTATTATAGGGTTATTGAGGCGGGAGTGAGGCGGATTAGGGGTTAATAACTTTATTATAGTAGCGGAGCGGTCCGCTCGGCAGATTAGGGGTTAATAAGTGTAGGCAGGTGGAGGCGACGTTGAGGGGGGCAGATTAGCGGTTAATAAATATAATATAGGGGTCGGCGGTGTTAGGGGCAGCAGATTAGGGGTACATAAGGATAACGTAGGTAGCGGCGCTTTGCGGTCGGTAGATTAAGGGTTAATTATTGTAGGTAGCTGGCGGCGACGTTGTGGGGGGCAGGTTAGGGGTTAATAAATATAATATAGGGGTCGGCGGTGTTAGGGGCAGCAGATTAGGGGTACATAAGTATAACGTAGGTGGCGGTCGGCAGATTAGGGGTTAAAAATTTTTTACCAAGTGGCGGCGATGTGGGGGGA